>NC_056631.2:207080648-207380648 GCF_002870075.4 Lactuca sativa | reverse complement strand
TGATGCAGTAGTTAGTATGTTTGATGCCTTCGTGGCTCAGACAGGATTTATGTGTTATGTGTTCTGGGCTACGGCCCGATGTAGTATGCAGTATACGTGTGTTCATGCTAGTTGATATGTTTAGGTTATGTTCTGTTCAGTTAGCCCGGACTTCGGTCCGATGCAGGGGACAAGGACCCAGTTAGTCCGGACTTCGGTCCGATGCAGGGGGCAAGGCCCCAGTTAGCCCGGACTTCTGTCCGATGCAGGGGACAAGGTCCCAGTTAGTCCGGACTTCGGTCCGATGCAGGGGGCAAGGCCCCAGTTAGTCCGGACCTCGGTCCAATGCAGGGGACAAGGTCCCAGTCAGTTTCAGGACTTCGGTCCGATGCAGGGGGCAAGGCCCCAGTTAGTCCGGACTTCGGTCCGATGCAGTGGGCAAGGCCCAATATGTGCTTTATATGTTTTTGTGTGGTATGTGGTAGATTGGGGGAGCTCACTAAGCTTCGTGCTTACGGTTTTCAGTTTTGGTTTCAGGTACTCGGTTTTCAAAAGAGGAGCTCGGGAAGATTGCAGAGCACACACCATAGTCAGTTAGCCTGGGAATGTTTGACTCTGATAGTGATATTATGTTTTGAATTTAATACTCGAAAGTTATGTTTGATTTATGATACGTTTTATAAATCCAGTTTTAGTAATGTTTTAAAAGAAATTTTTAGTCGTGATTTTTGGGTCGTTACAAGCTGGTATCAGAGCCTTGGTTTGAGGGATTCGGGCGCGCTCTTGAGTGTGTCTAAACTCAAACTAAGGAAGTGGTATATAGTTTTCAAAAGAAAAATCGTAGTTACAAAAGAATTTTGAGAAAAGAAAACAATTTTTAGAAAAAGCAAAAAGAGTTTTGAAAAGAAAGAAGGGTGTGGTGCATGCAATCAGCCGAGCTCAAGTAAGTACTCCCAATTTACCCATACAAGTTATATTATGATTATCAGTATCAGTTTCAGTATCAGTTTCAGTTTCAGTTTCGGTTCCAGCTTCAATAGAACAGCATGCTAGAATAGGACTAAGGATCTAGGATGATGCCTTATGTGCCTGCTTTATGTGTTCAGCTTTATGAGAATTGCATGCTAGTATTGAGTAGACAGCAGTAGGATAGCCTGTTTAGGTTATGCCTGGTAGCGCGAGCTTAGCATTGTATGCTAGTGTAGTTTCTCGTTATGAGAATAGTTTTGCCTGAGTATGTTTCCTTTATCCGAATGCTGCTTGCTTTGTGCTTTGTGGGACTCTGAGTGGTGGGAGTTAGCCATTAGGTGAATACGTCACATCACATGTGAGCAGGGTTGAATAATCTCAGAGTGCTGGATTTGGCCCTACTGCGCAGCTCTCGTTTGAGTCCAACCGTTGTAGGGACGAGACTTTTACTCGAAGGATTATCCGAGCCTCATTACATGTGATGGTATTCAGGTGGTGGCTAATTGGCATTACAAGGAGGCCTTCAGCAGCTGAGGACTGGTTTGAGTAGAGTCAGAAGTTCCCTAGGGCAAGCCTAGGATGAGAGCAGCAGAGATTAGTAGTAGAGGAAAGGGGATTTGGTGGAGTTGAGGTAACTCTTGAGGAAAGTACGGATAGATGTGGAAGGTAGTAGGGGCCCATACTACTGAAAGCAGAGGATCCGTACTCGATTCAAGAGGGGCCGAGGCAAAACCAAGGAACTAGTAGAGTATGTGAGAGATCCCTCAGCAATAGTATGAAAATTGATCAGGATTTTGTTATATTTTCAGCATGGTGACGTTGCACGAGATACCAGTTAGCAGTTCAGGTGTCGAGGAGGGGTCTGGCTCGGGCTTCAGAGTTGGGCAGCTTGATGATCAGATGAGGGATTTCATTTCCGCAGAGATTATGCGCAACATCATTGATCAGACTCCAGTGATTTTCGGTTCAGTTAGAGAGGCCATTGTGGAGCTCATGGACAGTCATCTTGAGGCCTTTAAGGCCGGGATAGTTTCAGGGCAGTTTGGGGATCGTCTAGGCCCCGAATCTTATAGAGTTCAGGGATCCATCAGGGAGGGAGATCCCATTTCTAGTTTCTGCCATCAGGGGACAGGAGTGAGCCGGGCATCCTATCTTCAAGAGAGACCTTTGGATGATTGGATAGTTGAGGAAGTTTCGCGAGCCATTCGTGAGGATCTGCCCGACATGGTCGTGAGGATCACTGATAGATTGATCGAGAGGCTCCAGGATCAGACAGCTGTTGCCCAGTTGGCGGGCAGGGAGTCGGAAAGGAAGAGGAAAGCGGATGAGACTCATGTAGCCTCAGGTTCGGGTAAGAGGCCGAAGGGTTCGGATTTGAGGGCGAGGAACTATCAGAGCCGCAGTCGATGCAGGAAGTGCGGAAGGACGCACATGGGTGTGTGTAGGCGTAGAAGTGGTGGCGATGCTGGGTGTTTCAAGTGCGGCCAGATTGGTCATTTTAGCAGAGACTGTGTTGTTACCATCGCCCAGGGACTTGATCCGTTGTGTTTCCATTGCAGTCAGAGGGGCCACAAGAAGGCCCACTGTCCGAGTTTGTATCCAGCAAGGCAGTTGCCAGCTCCTGCCCTTGGGACTTCAAGTACCGCCAGCAGTGATCGAGGTCGGGCAAGGGTGCCTACGGCTCAGAGCCAAGTTTTCCGGTAGATTTCAGCAGGGATTCGAGAAGCACTGAGTAATGAAGGTATGTAACTTTTGTTTTTCTGTCAGCTTATGTCATGATTATATTGTTATGGTTATGCATCAATTTGTGGTATAAGTGTTGTGTTATAGTGTGGCTTGCTTGAGATTATGTTATATGCCATTTGCATACCTCGGATAATTGGTTGGTAGTTAGGGGATGTGCTCTTATGGAGAAGGTTTCGGAGGATGCAGTAACTGTAGCATGGTTGAGAGAGATTTGGTTCGTGTCGCTAGTTCGGAGTGGTTAGTGATTGGGATGGATTGGTTAAATTCCTACCTGGCGGGCTTGGGTTCCCCAGTAGATGTTCCGGAATGGTAGTGAAGATCAGGATCTCTTTTGAGTGTGAAGCAGCAAGGGGTAAGCAGGATCGAAGTGGGGGAGAACCCTCCGGGTATACATGGATAAGAGTCTCGTAGACTCAGAATGAGTGCGCGGCCTCTGAGAAGAAATGGAAGTAGCACAGTGATGGATGGATTGAGAAGTTCAGAATTGGGAGTTCGAGAACTTTTCCTAGCAGTTAGTTCATGTAATCGAGATGGTTAGAAGCTGGTTGGGAATCCAGGATTGGAGGACCACCTGTCGGACGCATGAAAGTCGAAATGAGGATCCTGAGAACGGGTAACAAGAGATGTTTTCGTATTAGTAGCCAGTGTCTGAGGCAGCATGCAGGTTGCGTAGATTCAGGAGGTGGGAGGTTGGAAACTTCCCAACAATAGCTTCTTGTATCCGGATTAGTAGACGGTTGGTTTGGGAACCAAGCCGAAGAATTCCTCGACGAAGCGCTAAGAATATCAAGGATATAAGATGTTGAGGTTGATGCAGTATTCGAAGACTAAGGGTTGTTTTTTTTAGAAATCGGGATGAGGAATCACTAGCAGGACTAGAGATAGTCAGGATGTTCTCGAGATAGCAGTAGTGTTGTAAGTCTGCGGGGGTAGCCGTAGCATTCACTAGCAGTCAGATAGCAGTAGTAGTGTTGTAAGTCTGCGGGGGTAGCCGTAGCATTCACTAGCAGTCAGATGGCAGTAGTAGTGTTGTAAGTCTGCGGGGGTAGCCGTAGCATTCACTAGCAATCAGATAGTAGTAGTGGTGTTGTAAGTATGCGGGGGTAGCCGTAGCATCCACTAGCAGCCAGATAGTATTAGAGAGTTGTAAGTCCGCGAGCGTAGTCGCAGCCTTTTATCAGATTGGTAGGTAGCATGAGCGCGTGTTAGACGCGGGAAAGCAGTAGTACCCACCAATTCGGGTGCAGCAGTGAGGATATGGGAATCCACGGGTTAGATTTCGGATTTCCCAAATGGATCAGTTATGTCCAAGTCAGCAATTTGGGCTATAGATCGTCACATCAGTTATGAGATTAGAGTAGCAGTGGACCGTTGGGGTTCGGGTATGTTGCGGGCTACCGTCAGTCTGGGAGCCATCATGTTGTTAGTCGTGGAATTGATGATGTCAGAATGTGACGTATGGACCCGATCGGTTGGATCGGAAGGTTGCTAGAGCCACAGTGACAGGATAACTAGTGGAAACTAGTCCTAGAGGAAGATTTCGTTCAGAAGTCGTGGAAGCGACTAAGTGAGGAGTCCCTTGACTCCACAGTTGGGTTGGAGTTCAGTGTTTCAGCCAGTTCAGTGTTTCAGCCAGTTCAGTGTTTCAGGCAGCTCAGTGTTTCAGCCAGTTCAGTGTTTCAGGCAGCTCAGTGTTTCAGCCAGATCAGCGTTTCAGGCAGTTTAGTGTTTCAAGCAGGTTCAGTATTGCAGGCAGTTCAGTGTTTGGAAGGTTTTGGGGTTTTGGATCAGTATTGTATTTGCGTTGGAATGCAAGTGCTGACGATATAGTTGGTTGATTTGGAAATGGCAAGTCCCTCTCAGCAGGATCAGTTGAGCCTTTTGCCGAGTATAAGTGATCTGTAAGGATAGCTAGGCAGGTAGCTTTTCATTCAGGAGGGAAGGCTCGAGTTAGTAAGAGATGAGTAATCAGGTGGGATAAAAGCAAGCTGGTTCCAGCAACATCGTTTCAGTATGAGCGGCAGAATGGATAGAACAGTTATAGATAGTCGAAGTATCTTCAGGAGTCGCTGGAAGAGACTAGGAGTTTGCGATGGAGTGTAGTGACCGGTGGGAGTCCGGTAACTTAGATATCGGGAGATTGGTTAGACCAGAGTAGTCTCAGTGCATCCGGTAGGCGGATGGGAGGCAGCAGGATTTTCAGTCGGAGGAAGTAACATTGAGGAAATTATGGAAAAGAGAAGGATTCAGTATGTTCCAACGGTAATGATCGGCATGGTGAGTGGCTGGAGTGACGGACAAAAGGGTGTTAGATTTTCCAGACAGAGAATTGGAGGCAGTTCGCAGGCAGTTGATCATAGCAAACTTCGAGGACGAAGTTTAGTTTAAGTGGGGGAGAGTTGTAACACCCCAAAGTTTGGAAAGCCAAGAATAGAAAGAAAACCTCAAGTTTAAGGGAGACTCGGCGAGTCTATGGAGGGACTCGGCGAGTCCGAGCGGGATCCGGTTTGTGGTGAAAGCGACCGACTCGGCGAGTCGGCCAAGGAGACTCGACGAGTTGGGTCTGATCAAGGAAAACCCTAAATCCGCGACTTGGAGCCTATTTAAGCGTCTCATTCTCTTTCCTAGGGTTCCTTTACTGCCTCTCTACCCCAGAACACCAAACCCTATCCGTCATATCCGTTTTTGAGCTAGATCTTGCATTGAAGAATGCACTAAAGCTTGGAGGAGGAAGAAAGACCTTGGAGGTGCAAGAAGGGACTATAGATCTGGGATTGTGGAGTCATTTCAGACCAATTGGAGGTAATAAGCTGTTGCTTGGACTCCCTTTGCATCTAGATCTATTCTTATGTGTGAGTTTTGGTCATTGTTGGTATGATATGTAACCAATTCGAGTTGGAGGTTCAGATCTGAGGTTGCTACCTCAGATCCATGTTGGTTTTGGTCTTGAATCCCCTAAAGGATCAGCCCTTGGTATGTTGAAGAAGCATGTTTGCCATAAACCCTAGTTTAGTGTGTTTTGAGCTTAGATCTCTCAATCTACACATAAAGTTTGCCACTTTACATGGGGAATAGGCCCTAGAAGTATGGATCTATGAGTTGGAAGTTCTGTTTGGCTCGAAAAGCCACTGCATGGATTGAGGACTGGATAGACTCAGCGAGTCCTTCGAGTGGACTCGGCGAGTAGCTTGAAGATGAGGAGGAACTCGACGAGTAGGATGAACAACTCGTCGAGTCGGTTGAAGTTAGGCATGGACTCGGCGAGTTGGACGAGCAACTCGACGAGTTGGTTGAAGATTGTCTAGGACTCGGCGAGTCTGTTCTTGGACTCGGCGAGTCAGATCGCGAAACCCTAAAACCCTTCGAGATGAGACTCGAATCAGTGAGTCGGGTGGTGACTCAGCGAGTTGGACAGGACAGGACTTGGAACTGGTTGGACTCGGCGAGTCATAGACTGACTCGGCGAGTAGAGTCGCGAATAAGAAAGACCCTGAGCGTATGAACTCGGCGAGTCAGTAGGTAGACTCGGCGAGTAGGGTTGACCTGGAAGGTTGACATTGACCAGGATTTTGACCTTGACCAGAGTTGACCTAGTGACCTTTGGAGGTCAGTTGGACTAAGTGTTATATTGGCTTTTAAAGCTCGAAGAGATAGTGGAGCAGCAGTTCGGAGTCAGAGGTCAAGTAGTAGTCAAGAGGATTAGCAGCATCAATTCAGCAGTTTCAGGTGAGTTTCCTTCCAGTAGGAACGAGTCTAAGGCCACAATGCCGGCCCGTTTAGCTAGCAGTAGTTTTTGGATTTTGATCTGATGCAGTAGTTAGTATGTTTGATGCCTTCGTGGCTCAGACAGGATTTATGTGTTATGTGTTCCGGGCTACGGCCCGATGTAGTATGCAGTATACGTGTGTTCATGCTAGTTGATATGTTTAGGTTATGTTCTGTTCAGTTAGCCCGGACTTTGGTCGGATGCAGGGGACAAGGTCCCAGTTAGTCCGGACTTCGGTCCGATGCAGGGGGCAAGGCCCCAGTTAGCCCGGACTTCGGTCCGATGCAGGGGACAAGGTCCCAGTTAGTCCGGACTTCGGTCCGATGCAAGGGGCAAGGCCCCAGTTAGTCCGGACCTTGGTCCGATGCAGGGGACAAGATCCCAGTCAGTTTCCGGACTTCGGTCCGATGCAGGGGGCAAGGCCCCAGTTAGTCCGGACTTCGGTCCGATGCAGTGGGCAAGGCCCAATATGTGCTTTATATGTTTTTGTGTGGTATGTGGTAGATTGGGGGAGCTCACTAAGCTTCGTGCTTACGGTTTTCAGTTTTGGTTTCAGGTACTCGGTTTTCAAAAGAGGAGCTCGGGAAGATTGCAGAGCACACACCATAGTCAGTTAGCCTGGGAATGTTTGACTCTGATAATGATATTATGTTTTGAATTTAATACTCGAAAGTTATGTTTGATTTATGATACGTTTTATAAATCCAGTTTTAGTAATGTTTTAAAAGAAATTTTTAGTCGTGATTTTTGGGTCGTTACACCCCTCCCTTTGTCTTCAGACCCCATAGATATATTTCACACACATACACACTAGTTTCTAGTTTTTTTTATTTGTGATTGTATTTAAAACGCAGTTTCAGATTTTCAAATTCCAATCAGAAGCTCAAATTTCACACATCCAGTCTCACTCGAATTCATCCCACCCTCACCAGCAAAAGAACGACAAAATGTCATATCCAAAAAAATCTTTATTTGAATCCATGATTATATCAAAAGGGGATTAGATTGCAATTTGCCATTGCAGGATTTGGGTTTACTTCAATGTCGTAAATGAGCTGAAAGATGGTTAATGATGGTTGCCTTGGGGTTATTGACGGAGAAAACATGGAGATTGAGTTTCCATTTTCGGCCGCAAACCTTGTGAAAGATGCAGTCGAAGGAAGCTTGATTCATGAGTGGTTTTGAAATGTCGACAAGTTTATAATAGTCTTAAATTTTATAAACTTAGAACTCTCAAGATTAAAATATTCAAGAAATAACCATTAAAGAATAGAATGAAAAGCAAATTTACCATATTCGTAATTTTTTTTTTCTGAAAATATAATTAACCTTATGTTTGCACATATTTTCGTTAAATTTAAAATACTATTAAAAACATCATTCTCATTAGGAATAACATGTTTGATGTTGATTTGATATTTGTTGATAAGATCGGCATCTATTTACCAACCATTTTCTTCCCAACATTGGTATACACCATTAGGCAAAGAACTCCCTCACTTTGGACACATTTAGAATAAAATTTCTCGATTATCAGGATGTCTTCTTCCTCAAAATTTCATATCACTAACTCAAAATCGCATATCTTTAAGCCAAACACAGTAGATGATAATGCAAATCCTAGTTATTATGGCTATCTTTCTCGTATTTGGACATTGTGGACCAAGGATAATCCCGACATAAGGTTTATGCCTTGTTCTATAGTTTTTTTTTTTAATTATGAATTTTCTAGGGTTAGTCCTTTTAGTCCCTAAACTATTTTCGTCGCTTTATGAAAGAACCAACTCGTGAGCAAGTGTCTTTTTAGCAGCATATATGAGTGATACATCAACAAAACTTGTCACATCACCAATGACATGGCAACCCACATAATTTCTTTTGTATTTTTCTTTAATTAAAACCATTTAAAAAAAGAAAAAATAAATAATTAACCCTACCCTTGGACCCACATATCTCTCTCTCTCTCTCTCTATATATATATATATATATATATATATATATATATATATATATATGTGTGTGTGTGTGTGTGTGTGTGCGCGCGCGCGCTCGACACACTTCATCTTCTCAAATTCTTCCTCTAAGCATCTAGATCATTACTTCCCTTCCAGATGTGGTTTTCATGAATCAGATCAAGAAATTTTCTAACCTTCCAAACCCAAAAAACCAGAACCATTCGTAGCTCAAAAAAACCTATTGAAACATATCATCACTTCCCCCCACCTTTTTTGCAATTGATGGAGGTTGATACAGGAGGGTAATGGTGGCATTTTACTTCAAAATCCCACTATGAAACAAACATTAATGTCCAATACACCATTGTTCTTATCATAATATGACATGTATAAATGTAATTCAAAATATTTGTACAACCATTGGATTTGCAGCTTGAAGTCAAACATCTTCGGCTATTATGTTAGAACGACTAAAAAATGCCTTCACTGTGTAGTACTCTGCTCTTAAAGTTGAAAATTTGTTAGATGGCATTTGGCCGAACAATTGGAGGTCAAACCTTATGCAATGTTCTTCTTGATGATAGCATGCCTCATGTTTTTCCTACTTTCTCTAAAACCCTGATCAGGTCTTACCAAGTCTTCCAAAGAAACCTCACCATAATTACTGGAAAATAACAGCCAACTAATCTACAAAAGGATATGTATAAGATCTTGATCAATTTAGCACTCATAGTGACATAGATAAGGTCGTACTAAGACTAGCAAAGGAAAAGGAAACACATTGTAACGGGTCATAGAAGCGACAACCCAAGAAAAACAAACAAATGAAAGGAAAGGCATCTCTTATTACATTGTAACTATTGTTGGTTGGAATCAATTCAGGAAAATCGACCACTGTTATGGGAAGTAAACAAACACACACGCTCCTTGGTGATGTCAGAAGGTATTTATACTACAAAATCATCATGTTCTAGTGGTGTGGATCAAAAATTTCGACAATCTTTATTATTTTCTTCTCGTTTTCGAAAACCAAATTAAGCATAGGTTCGGTTGGTGGTGGTTTGGTTGTTGTGATCTTGTTGGGCGACGAAGACAGTGGGGATGCCGAAGGAAGAAGGTGTGCCAGAAGTAGATGTTGGTAGATCGTATTCTTCAGATAGATAGAAAGAAAGAGATGGGCTCCAAGTTTTGTCTATGTGTCACTTAAAACTGCTAAAACAAGTAAATGAGACTAAAACAGATTGACTATGAGTTGAATCCCTCATAAAGCCATAAAAATAGTTTATGGACTAGAAGCGCCAACCCTAGAAAGTGCCTAGGGTATTTTTGTCATTTCCCTTTGTTTTAATAAGAAAAGAATGGATTAGGCGGGAACTATTCTTGATTTTTTTAGGGGAAATGAAGGGAATAAATGGATTAGGAAGGAACAATTTGACATTCATCCCCTCAAAATCTATTCACTCGAATGTGCGATAATCAAGAGAAGGGAATAATAGGAAAGAATCAGGCGGAATTTACCCTTCCTCCCCTAAAAATGTATCATTTCCTTCCAACTTAGGAGCATAATTTTCCTATTGTTTCATTCCAACTTAGAAACACAACTAATTAATTACTTTTTTTATCTTCTCTTCCTTTTCTTAAAATTTAAAACTCCATCTACAACCTAGATTTAAATATAGAACTTCAACAATGAGATAGAGCACAACTCTCTAATGCTTAAGTGAAACTTAACATCAAGTTAGGGTTCTATATCTCCATATACAACCTAGATTTAAATATAGAACTTCAACAATGAGATAGAGCACAACTCTCTAATGCTTAAGTGAAACTTAACATCAAGTTAGGGTTCTATATCTCCATATTCCATCATTAAATACGGAATCAACCATTCCATGGGTTGGATGGTGATGCCATGATGTTCTCTTCTCTTCCTTTTCTTAAAATTTAAAACTCCATCTACAACCTAGATTTAAATCTAGAACTTCAACAATGAGATAGAGTACAACTCTCTAATGCTTAAATGAAACTTAACATCAAGTTAGGGTTCTATATCGCTATATTTCATCATTGAATACGGAATCAACCATTCCAGGGGTTGGATGGTGATGCCATGATCTTCTAAAACATGGTACACACACCAAAACTCAATCAATTCACAAGGAAAGACAAAAAGCCAATGAATGCTCGATATAAAAAGAATCTAATAGAAAGACAAAAAATTTGGAGATAGAAAGAGTCATTGACAAATTTTGTTAAAAACCAAAATGATGTTTGTTCATCATCTCATTTGAAAAATTGGAAATGTGTTAATCCATCAAGGTCTTTTAATCAAAAATATTATTCAAATTCTTTTTAGAAAAATGAGAAATCAAACAAATTTGTTGATAAATCAATGTATTTTTCAAAGAAACTAAAACAAAACAAGTTTTTGTTCAAAAGAAAGTGGTTTCAAATCAAGATGCTATTTTGAAGGAAATTGAAGCAAAACAAAAGAAAAAGGAAAAAGAATTTTTGAAAAGCATGATTCCAAAAGCAAAAGAATTTATTCAACGAATATTTTCATTTGTTGAAATATATTTTCAGTTGTTGGAGATTTCAGTGAATAATGTTGTGGTTAAGAAATTATTTTGGATCGACAAGACAAAAAAAATTATGTTCTTAATTAAAAATTCAAAATCTCTCAAGGACCTAAGCCAGTTTGGATTCCTAAATTGGTGTAATTTCATAGGTGATATGTGACGAGCAATATGATTCGGAATGATATATTGATAGTGGTTGTTTCGTCACATGACTGGGAGAAAATCACATGTAAGAGAATTTCAGAGTTTGGAGAGCGCGTGAAGAGTGAAGTTTGAAAACAATGCAACTGCAGAAATCAGAGGATATGACATAATTACTAATGGTGAATTTACTATTCTGAAGGTGGCATAAGTGGAAAGCTTACAAAATAATTTGATAACAGTTTCTCAACTTGTTGGAGGTACTAGTATAAAAGTTTTATTTGATGAAGAAGGATATGAAATCATTCGTAAGGAATCTAAAAAGTAGTTCTAAAATCAAAGAGGAAAGGTGACATTTAAGTTTAGAACTTCAACAATGAGACAGACGCATGTCGCCCGAATACTTGCATTTCTTGCAGTGATCGGGAAAGAGAGTGACCGACGGTGGGTTCGTTCGTTTGAGTGAGAGGGGCAGAGGTATAATGGGAGAAGAAGAGAGGGGATACTTTAGAGGAGGTAGTTACCCGAGAGAGTGACCAAAGGACTTGCTCTACGGTGCTAAGTGAAAACGAGGTGGAAGAAGACAATTCGCGGGTATTTACTGATTTCTACATACTTACCTTAAGTTAAATGAAGATATAATCGACCATACATGCACCCACATGCTCCAGTTTCTCTTCATCTAGCAAAGTTTTAATCTGAGTTGGTCAAAAGTGGGGTAAACGGTAAACACTTTGTGATGAAGGAAAAGTTATTTTTACCGATTATGACAAAAATGGGTGTCCATTTTGAGTGGAACCAGTCGGCAATGCAGGCCTGAAGAGCCGAGGTATGTTAACCTTCAACTGTCCGAAGAGAGGAGTTCTTGCAGAGCTCTGTGAAACAGTCGTCCTTCTCAGTCGGATAATGCAACAGCAGACCCACCGAAGTAAACCAAATCAAAGTTCGACCCACTTTAATACCCCCACTTGGGTTACAGGCAAGCGGCTACCAAGCCCGGTGAACAACTAGACTACAAGGTAGAATGATAATGCAATATCAGAATCACTCATGACGCGATGTGGGAATACTTAATATACATGGGAATACGTACTTACTGATATGCAAAAGTTAAGTTTTTTTATTTAAACCGAAATGAAACTATGATGCTTCTATGAAATGATTTTACGTTAGAATAATTCTGAGATGATTTTTTCTTATGTCAACTACATTGTAAGGATTAGAATTTTGTTCGGCGTGTTGAACATTGTGAAATGATTTTATGTTAATATAATGCCGAGATGATTATTTGTTTTCATGTAATTTATTCTGAACATGATGATCACTGCGCAAATAAAACTATATGGCATGTTGATGAAATTATAAATCACTGAACTCAAAAGAAGTTGCAGGTAGCAATGCCAACATCACTTCCGGCAAGCACATTTACGTAGCTTTTGTATTCTATTAATGCATATCAAGGAATGAAGAGGTACATCGACTACTACTTCTATTTGCTTTTGCACATAATAAGTTTACAATTAATATATGTCCGATAAATATAACTTCTTTAACATTCCATTAAATCGGTTCGGTTCCCGTATTTCTTGATTTTTTATATTTTGTAAAACCAAAATCAAACCCAATACTTTGGTTTTTAAAAAAACCCAAATCCAAATCATCAGTTTCTATTTTGGTTTTTTGGTTTCTTGGAAAGGTTTTGTTGGCCCCAACTCAATGTACGTTCACTAGAGTATGTAACTCTTCATCCTTTAATCATATTTCATTTTAGTCTTAATTATATTTAGTTTAAAATATTTTTAACTTTTACTAACTATATATTGTTAAATATTTAATAAAATTTCATTTATAAAATATAACTTCTATAACAATATCAATATTTTTGATCTTATAATTATCACGTTAATATATTTAATTTTTTTTTTAAAATGTACTTTAATCTTTTTATTTATTTAAATATGAATGTCCAATATATATTTAAAATATAACATTTGCTTAAAAAATTACTAACAATATAAAAAAGGTTTTATACAACATTTTAGATAGTAGAGGCTAATTAAATTGGTTAAATGTATTATATATATATATATATATATATATATATATATATATATATATATATATATATATATATATATAACAACAACAACAACACTATGAATAATAACCATTACGGAAATCATTTAATTTTAAAATATAAGTTAGTGAAATGATTAGTAGCCGATAATCTTAATTAATAATATAACTTTATTTATTTATTGAAAATTCGGCATGATCAACCAATACAAATTAAGTTGACTTTAATGTCGATGAAGGTCAAATCATTCCTACAATGCCTCAAATCATTTACAAACTACGTGATCAAGATCGATTGAAACATAATCAATTTTAATAAAAAAAAAATGTGGGTGTTCATTTGATTTGGAGCAGTAGGCAATATGGGTCTGAAGAGCCGAAGCCTGTTATCCATCCACTGTCGGGAGAGAAGAGTATTCGCAGCTCTGTGAAGCCAGCCTAACGCATTGCCTCTTACTCTAAGATCCACGAAGCCCAAGCCTTCGCTCGAGCCACATGAGTCAGCTCTCGACTTGGATCGGGCAAGCCATATAATGCAACAGCAGACCCAGCCAAACTGACCAAATCACAGTCCGACCCACCTTGATACCCCCACTTGGGTTACAGACAAGTGTTACCAAGCCCGGTGGTTTTATGTCTTTAAACTATGTTTATAAGCAGACTTTAGAAGCTTTCATGTAGCAATGTGGGATATGGGATATGGGATGTGGAATAGTTTTCGTGGTAACAATTCCACCACCATATTCAACTTCTTTTCAACGACTTCAAAACATTTGGGTTCTGTGTAATCCTTTTTCGTTGCAATAATGTTTGATGGTTTGTTTTTTAATGCAATTGATAATGAACTTGATGGTTGTATTATAACCACAACAGTTGCAAAATAACTTGGCTTCAGCTTTTCCTTAAGGTCGATCCTCTGAGTCTGAAGATGTTAGCAATAATGGCAATATCACTTCCAACAAGCTATATATAGCTTGTTATCATTTATTAATGGAGGAATAAAGAGGAGAACAAAAGGAAATACGACATCTTATAGCTAGATGTTTTAAATGAAAGAAGATCACCACCAGTTTCGTACTACACTTAGTGATCGTTGCTAACCTCTATCATTTTTTATGTTTTTGGTTTTTAGGTTCGTTTTGTGCACACATGAAGTCATTGTTATGGTATTATTGTAAATTACAAGCTGAAATATATATTAAATTGGAGTTTACATATTGCCCATGACGCCATCATATCATATTTCACAATTTGAAAGGCTAATATTTATTTTTAATCATATGTTGTCACAATATTAGTTTCATAGTTTGATATTTTATTACCCGACCATGACAAATTGCATGTTTTGTGCCACAAAATATCTTAACCATAACATAAAAATAGCCAAAATAATATTTGTGTATGCTAAAACATATAAAGTGGATTAAGGTTTATGGGATATTTGATAATTTAAAAAAGACAAAACTGCAAATTTGGTCTCTGTGGTATTCAAAAATCTTTGGATAGGATCCAAAAAGTTTTTAACTTGCATAGAAGATCCAAAATCAAAGTTTTTCTGAGTTTTTTGTCCAAAAAACTTAAAAAGACGGTTATGCCCTTTTGATTTCTTTTTTCTTTTTTCTATAAGTATTTTAATGTTATTTTGATTTTTAAAAAAAAAAAAAGAAAAAAAAACAAATTTTTCACCCCTAGCCCTACCCCTACCGTACTCTCTCTCTCTCTCTCTCTCTCTCTCTCTCTCTCTCTCTCTCTCTCTCTCTCTCTCTCTCTCTCAAACAACACAACAAACCCAAAAATAAAACCCACCATTGCTCTACTGTGTGTTCCTCCCTCTTTTGTTGATAATCGAAGCAAGTCAAGCACCTACGAGTGTGTCATTGTTACTCCTGGCACTTCCTTGTCTTTCACTCGCTTATGCTGCTGCCGGAATGACAAAGCCAAGGGTGGTGTTGCTGCTGTGTAACCACCAGGAACCACCTTGGTTCTTCCTTTTTTCCACTGACCGAAGAAGACTGCTAGGAACCATATCCCCTCGTCACTCTCCACTGTTTCTCACTCCACCGGCGAAGAGAACCACCACAGTCAACGGTGGCAGCCTCTCCGCCTCCTCCTTGTCCAGGTTTAGAGGAGAACAATATTAGGAATTTCATTGTCCGATTTTAGAGGAGATGGATTTGAAATCTGGACCGAACTGCAGGTATGATTTGTAGGTTTCATTATCTCTTCATAATTCAATTTCAATAGCAATCTGGACCCATTTTCAAGACTTGAATTCTACTCTCCTTGATTCTAATTCCCCTGATCCAATTCCGATTCCGACCTCTTCATCAATTCCTCCATTTTCCTCTACTTCTTTTCCACCGGAGCTTTCTTTACCTTTCTCGGAGCCAGTATTATTGTCACCACCGGTGGTGAAATGTTCACGGCATTCACCGTCGGAAAATTCCACCAATTCCCATCATCACCGTTCTTCAATGCCCTAACTCCATTCCTCATTCTGAAACCAAAATTAAACTCGAAATTACCACCAAATTTGATCCCCAATGGGTACTCATAACAAGTTTTCGAATTTAGATAAAAATTATCAAATGATCTGTAGTTTTGGATTGTGGATTTCGATTTCCCCGTGATGTCGAAGGTGGGTTAGAAGAATGGGGGAGAGAGAGAGAGAGGGGGGGGGGAGGGGGGGTAACGGTGGGGTGGGTGGGAGTGGGGGGATAATTTCTTCTTTTCTTTTTATTTTTAAAGTAAAAAAATACAAAAAAAAATATTATAATAGTATTAGAATAATTAAAGAAAATACAAAAAGAAAACAAAAAGGTATAACCGTCTTTTCAAATTTTTTTGGACCAAAATCCCAGAAAGTTTTTGAGTTTGGACCTTACATGCAAGTTGAAAACTTTTTGGACCTTATCCAAAGTTTTTCGCAAACCACAAAGACCAATTTTACAGTTTTGTCTTTAGAAAATGCTAGATCATGCATCAAAGGAATTTTATTTTATTTTTTTGTTAATTTCCAATTACAACTATCAACAGGACAATGTTGAAAGCATTGATTTGGAGGCAATGCAAGATTGCTTGACTCGGCCACTTGAAAAATTAGAGATTTGCCCTAAGAATTAAAAGATTTGTTTTTCAATTTACTTGTGTAATTATTTCAGCCACTAGTATTAGGTTGGTGTTTTTTCTTAAATTTGAAAAATGGATAATGACTTAAAAGGATAATATACTTTTCGATCTATACATATTTGGTAACTAAGTATTTTTTCCTCCACATTTGTCATTTCAACTTTTTTAACTGTACACATTCGGTCCTTATGACCGGTTACTCCAGGTAAGCCGGAGAAAAATACTTAATATGGTAATATATTTTCTCATTTTATACACATTTAGTCCTTAATATTTTTTGAACATTTAGTCTTTAATATTTTGTTGTTGCAAAATACGTCATTATTGTTTTTTTACACATTCATTGCTTATGGTCAGTTTCTTTAAGTTTATCTCACGGTATCCTACGTGGGACAATCATTAACGATGTGTTCAGGGATGTTGATGTTTATAGCCACCGCGTCATCGGCTGCTTGGCTACCTATGTCTTATGGTTTAGCTTAGGTCTTGTGTTCTGAACGTTATAAATTCTTTATACGCTATCAAATTTTAACGATTTTTATATCCACACATTCATATTTGAGTCTGTTACAACTTTCATTTAGATTACTCCCATTAAAAAGTAATATTTTTACTTATATACACATGCATTTTTTATAAATATATGTATGAACGTTTTTTATAAAATCATAAGTAAAAATATATATTACTTTTTAACATGAGTAATCTAAACAAAAATTGTAGTAGACTCAAATATAAAAATCATTAAAATCCGAGACATAAGCATCAACAACCATGAACACCTCATTGTTTTGAGAAAAACCTAAAGAAACATGTCATAACACTGAATACATACAAAAAAATAACTTATTTTAAAACAAAAAAATATAAAGAACTATATATATATATATATATATATATATATATATATATATATATATATATATATATATATATATATATATATGTGTGTGTGTGTATATGTGTTGATTTGATATTTATTTGATGAGTTCGACATCCGATTACCAACCATTTTCTTCCCAACATTGGTATGCACCATTAGGGCAAGAACTCTCCCGCTTTGGACAAAATTAGAACAAAAAATTCTTTATAATTGTGATGTCTTCTTCCTCAAAGTTGCAAATCTCTAACTCAAAATCACATTTCTTCAAGCCAAATACGATAGATGGTAATGCAAACCCTCGCTATTGTTGCTATCTTTCTCGAATTTGGACATCATGAACAAAGGATAATCCCGACAGAAGGTTTATGCTTTGTTCAAGAGGTTTTTTTTTTTTTTTTTTTTTTTTTGTAAGGGAAAGAATGGATTAGGCAAGAAGAACCTATTCTTGAGTTAATTAGAGGAAATTAAGGGATTAGGAAGGAACACTTTCCCATTCATCCCCTCAAAATGTATTCGCCGGAATTCAGGATGATTGGGAGAAGGGAATTAGAGGACAAAATTAGGTGGAGTTTACCCTTTCCTCCCCTAAAAATGTATCATTTCCTTCCAACTTAATTAATTATGTCTCTTCCCTTTCCGTTATTTTTCTTTTCTCTTCCTTTTCTTAAATTTTAAAACTCCATCTACAACCTAGATTTAAATCTAAAACTTCAACAATGAAATAAAGCAACTCTCTAATGCATAAGTGCAACCTAACTTTAGGGTACAATGAGATAAAGCACAACTCTCTAATGCATAAGTGCAACTCAACATAAAGTTAGGGCTGTGAATCTCACATTCCATCATTGAATATGGAATCAAGCATTCCATGAGTCGGATGGTGATGCCTTGATGTTCTAAAACATGGTACAAACATCAAAACTCAATCAATTTAAAAACCAGTCATTAAATTTGGATTTAAGATGGTATATGGTTAGAAACACCCTAAACTTCACCAAAACCCAAATCTCACAACTATGAATGGAATTGTTGTTTGAATATTCATATTTAGAAGCAAATTATCAATCCAAAACTATAATAATTCATGAATTTAAACCTATAAATCAGATTTGACTCTACCACTCAAAACTTTAGAATGAAGAAAGGTAGAGAAAGGAAGATGAATATATCTTCCAAAGATAGATTATGAAAGGAATTCATTAAGGCCTCAACCAATATTTCAAGCTTCACACATTTATCATCATCCCCTCTATCAAACCACCACAAAATATTACTCAACAAATTTAAAAGACTAGAAAACAAACAGTAGTAGTAGTAGTAGTATACTAGTATTACTTGTCACATAGTCACAAACACAAAACATATCACATCACAAACCAAATCCAGATAAAAACTCATAAAACAAAACACAAACAAACAACCAAACCATTCAACTTGTCGCTCAATACTCCTCACCTTCATCACCTTCATCTTCAGCACCTTCAGCACCAACCTCTTCATAATCCTTCTCAAGCGCAGCCAAATCCTCTCTCGCCTCACTAAACTCCCCTTCCTCCATCCCCTCACCCACATACCAATGCACAAACGCCCTCTTCGCATACATCAAGTCAAACTTATGGTCAATCCTCGAAAACACTTCAGCAACTGAAGTCGAATTACTAATCATACAAACAGCCCTCTGCACCTTCGCTAAATCACCTCCGGGAACCACAGTAGGTGGCTGGTAATTAATCCCACATTTGAATCCAGTAGGACACCAATCCACAAACTGAATCGTTCTCTTCGTTTTGATAGTAGCGACAGCAGCATTCACATCCTTGGGAACCACGTCACCTCTGTACATCAAACAACATGCCATGTATTTCCCATGTCTGGGGTCGCATTTCGCCATCATGGAAGAAGGCTCGAAAGCACTGTTGGTGATTTCCGCGACTGAGAGTTGCTCATGGTAAGCTTTTTCAGCTGAAATCACAGGTGCGTAAGAAGAAAGCATGAAGTGGATACGTGGATATGGGACGAGATTTGTTTGGAATTCAGTCACGTCGACGTTCAGAGCACCGTCGAAGCGGAGGGAGGCGGTGAGGGAAGAGATGACTTGGGAGACGAGACGGTTGAGGTTGGTGTAGGTCGGGCGTTCGATGTCTAGTGACCGGCGGCAGATGTCGTAGATGGCTTCGTTGTCGAGGAGAATGGCGACGTCGGTGTGTTCGAGGAGAGAGTGGGTGGATAAGACGCTGTTGTAGGGTTCGACTACCGATGTTGAGACTTGTGGAGATGGGTAGACGGTGAATCCGAGTTTTGACTTTTTTCCGTAGTCAACGGAGAGACGTTCGAGGAGGAGGGAGCCGAGACCGGAGCCGGTACCACCTCCGACCGCGTTGAAGACGAGGAAGCCTTGGAGACCGGTGCAGTTGTCGGCGAGCTTTCGGATGCGGTCGAGACAGAGGTCGACGATTTCTTTTCCGACTGAAGAAATGAAAGTAGTTTAGAGGGATAGAAATAGAAGAAAAAGGATTGAATTTGGTGAAGTGAAAATGTGTTCTTACTTGTGTAATGACCACGGGCGAAATTGTTGGCGGCGTCTTCTTTGCCGCTGATGAGTTGTTCGGGGTGGAATAGCTGACGGTAGGTTCCGGTTCTGACTTCGTCGATGACGGTTGGCTCTAGATCGACGAAGACGGCGCGTGGAACGTGCTTTCCGGCACCGGTTTCGCTGAAGAAGGTGTTGAATGCGTCGTCGCCTCCTCCGACTGTTTTGTCACTGGGCATCTGGCCATCAGGCTGCAAAGGAGATCAAAACATTAGATGCCGATCAGACATTAGACAAGAGTAATTGACCTTTTTCATCAGAAAATGAAAGATCCGATGAAGACATAACAAAAACTTCGCAGACGACAAATAATCATAGCCAATGGAACAGTAAATTATCTTAGATCTAACACGAAAGACAAACTTGCTAAAAGATCGACTAGAAACTCAAACGAATCAGAAATTCAGCAATTTGTTCAACATGAAAGTAAAAATAAACACTTTCGAAACATAAAACATGCAGATCCGTAAGTTTCTAGTCTCAAAAGCATGCAGATTTGAATTAACAATGTCTGATATTATAAAAAGATATTCAATCATAAGATTCGAGATTGGCGCCAGATCTAATGAAAAAACACCAAATTATTGAAAATGACAATCGGAATCACAGATCCAATGCAAAAAAATCAGATCTACAAATAAAATCAATGCGAGCGACCAAATCTTGAGAAATTCCGCAAATTCGATGCCTTACATTGCATATAAAAAGGAACAGAGAGATCGAGACAAACCTGAATGCCATGCTCGAGGCAGTAAAGTTCCCAACATGCATTTCCGACCTGAATACCGGCCTGACCGATGTGAATCGAGATGCACTCCCTCATGGTCGCTGATGAATTGACTTGAGAAGATTAAAATTGAAAAATGTTGATTTGATTTGATTGCGAAAAACACTCAGGATCAAAAGGCGTTTATCAAGACGCCTTCAGATGCAAATTGATGCGTTTCGAAAACCTAGGGTGTCGGTATTTATAGCTGGAGATATGGGTGAGTTGGAGGCCAACCATGGTTAGATAACGGACGGCAGATACAGGACATGATTGTTAACCATGGTTTATATCAGGTTGATGGTTAAGTATGGCGCATGTGAGTCTGGGTTGGCATTTTGATTTTTAATAACATGCTTTTGCCGCTTGTTTTAAGGCCTCTCATTGACACCCCTCATGTTTCAACAAATGTTACAAAACACCCTTTTACACCTATTTTAAATTTGTTTTCATGTATAACCGGAGCTGTGGCGGCCCTGAGGCTTAGCGAGTGGTGTAGTCACATTGGGCCTCCTATTTTAAAGGATCTTTGAATTTATGGACAACTACATAGTTATTGTGTTTGTATTTTCATAAAATGCATTTTTATACGCTACTATTTGAGAAATATTGTCAGTGTCGGTTAGTTATATACATAATGTAACATTTGCTTGCAATCTTGAAGTAATTTTATGTGTCAAAAAAATCAACAAAAATAAAAAATCAAAATCTTGTCATAAATTGTATAACTTTTCAGCATAATAAAGAAAATATTTATATAAAAAATACACACACACACACATATATATATATATATATATATATATATATATATATATATATATATATATATATATATATATATATATATATATTTCTAATCTAAGTTATAGAAAACGTTTTAGCTTTTTACAAACTCACAAAAAGATCAACCCTAAAAAACCTAATAATAATGTCTGTAGATTGTTAGATTGTTAGTGTTGCTCGTCTCTCTCGCTAAAACTTGTGGTTTTGCTATCTTGAACCATGATGCATTGTTGAGTTGTTGGTCGCCGCTTTTTCTCCTCTAAGTCTTTTATGTGATTCCTTAAGTATAGGATTGTATCTTTTATCTTTTTAAATTTCTCAACTTCCAACCGTGCTTGTCTGCTTTCCTTCCTAGGTTAAATGTTCATTCTTATTTGAATAATTTATCTCTGAATACATAATAAAGTTAAGGAATAATGAAGTAGAGAAAGTCAAAAACAATGTTCTTGGTTTGTCTTCTTGTACAGGACAATGTCTTGTAAGTTGTGTTTATTAGTATATCACTATGCTTTATTGATTTAGCATTACAATGTTTTGTATATAGGGATCAGAATAATGCATTAACGGATTTTAAGGTTGGGTTGGGTTGGGGGGGGGGGGGGGGGGGGATGGATTTCTCATTTTTTGGCTTCTAACTGTTTTAAACACTGTTTTAAACAATAACTTTTTACTATTTTAAACATTAACTTTTTAATAATAATACAAATATACATTGTTAATTTCGAATTTCAGGCAGTTTGCATGACGTGGCAAAGGACTAGCCACGTCGTGGCAATACATATTATCAATTTTTTTTGTTTTTCTAGTTTCATCTTCTATATGCAATTAATAGAAAAGCATAGATCTGATACCACTATTGAGAATTTTAGGTTACAATCAATATGTACGTGTGGAATTTCACTTAACTCTTAAGGGTATATGTAACCTAATGGATACATGTCTTTTCTCAAATAATAGCAACATACTTATGAAACAAAAACTTTAAACCCTATGAATCAAATTCATGAACTGAACCGCATACCTATAGCTTAAGTCGAATTAAGCTAATAAAAAACTCTTGATAATCTCCTTAAAAAACTAGCTTCAAAAGTATGTGAGCCTCTAATGCGTCACACCCAAAACTCGAGGAAACCCTATAATCGAATAGAAAAGAAGGGAGAAGGAAGAAATTTGATTTCTTTAGGTAGCTAGGGAGGCGCCTTATTTATACTTGCCAAATACCTTAGAAACCCAAATTTTGAATAATAAAATAATAGTACTTTATCCCTATTTAAATTGTGTTTCCTTATATGAGTTGGAGGCTTCTAAACACCCATAAGAGGGGCTTCAAAACCTTCCACCTCATGGAAGGCTCTGTTGTAACCCTCGCGGATTCGGGCTAGTTAATTTAGAGACAATAAACGTCAAAAATGACTTTTTAATAAAAGATTATTTAGGATAAATAATCTTAACAAAAGCTATATTATATGTTATGATTTCATACATATAAAGAACGCTGAAATCTAACCTATAACGAAGAAGTTATGACATGTCAAAGTTTTGCGGCAAAATCGGCACGACATCGAGAATCATAAAAAGTGAATTTATGTATACTTTTTAGCCTCAGAGATCTAAACAAAACTCATAGTATACGTTAAACCGAGGGCGTGCATAAAAAGAATGTCCAAAACAGACTTCGTATGAGGAAGTTATGATTTTTCTAAGATTTAACATAGCAGTGCACAGCTCGGAAATCGAATTTAGATTGGTCGATTTTTAGCCAAAACAATATAAACAAGAACTGAAGATCTCGTTAATAGGAGATCAACGATAAAAATACAGTCGAAAACAGAGCCTGTATGCCAAGGATATGGACGAAACTTAGTCTCTACTCTTCGAGCGCGATAAATTCTATACAGATTTGTAAATCTGTGATAGAATGAGAATTAGCCGACAGGGTCTAAATGAAAGTTGTAGTACTCGTAAATACCAACGCATGTATATAAAGAACGTAGAAAACGGTGCTCATACGCGGAAGATACGGATGAAACTTAGGGTCTACTCTATGATCAAGCCCCTATAAATAAAAGATGAACTCTTCATATTTTGTTACACCATTTCTCTAAACTATCTCTAGAATCCTTATTTCGTTCTTGTCCAATTTCTCCTAGTTTTAGGGTGCGATAGAGGAACTCCGAGTCGTCAAAAAGCCGACAAATGAAGTTTTTAGAGTCGGAGTTATGCCTGCGTAATTTCTCGGTTTTAGTTAAAAACCCGATAAGTTAAGTTACACTATTATGTTTTCAGCGTAACGTATATTTATAGTCATAAGTCGTTATTATGAACCTATAAAAATATATGTGCTAAGTATTATAAAATATAAAGTGTTATTATAATATCTTTTAACTACTCGCGGTACAGGGAATCTGGTTTGAATGGTCGCATAGGGTTGTTGGATTTTAGAAGTGTTATAATGTCAAAATGGTCCTACCCTCCGGTGTTTCATGTCCGGCCCTTGTCTATACATAGTGGTTGAAAAGTATTGTTAACACTTATAAAACAATGTCGCTCGTAAATAGTCGCTTTAAATGTTAGACTAAAATCTAGAGGTAATGATGCTAAGTATCGTCGAAGGAAAATAGAATTGTTAGAAGCGAAGCGTTGCTTGAGTTTGGAATGATCATTTTGAAAAATGAGTGCATAGTCCGTTTCATGAACATGATCTTAATACAAGTATTGATTAGAGTATTAAACATATGTTTGTGTGTGAAATATTTGATATTGCCTAAAATACGTGTTAAGAGCATATATGATAAATATGATGATTTAGGATACAGAGTAAACCTAAATTAATTATGAGGAATACTGGGTAGTATCTCCTTATGAGTATGAGTGAGATATACACGGAGAATATAACTTTAAAACTTGGCATTGATCCGAGAGCATGGATTTGAGGTCTGAGAGTATGGAGAGGACATAGTTATTTGTCATTAATCTGGGAGCATAGATTAGACATAGTTAATCGTCCCTAATTTGAGAGTATGGAATGGGCATAGTTATTGATCCGAGAGCATGGATTAGATATACTCGATCCGGCAATATGGTTTAGGTAAAGATGTTAATTTTTTATCTAAGAGTATAGACCATGTCGTCATGAGGATCAACGGGGTGGGGTAAAACTGTTTATATGAGGTAAAATTATGTATATTGTAAGTTCTAATATATAACATTGTGAAATTGAAATCCATATGTACTCACCAGGTTTCCTAACCTGACCACTCAGTTTATTTGTATCACAGGTGTCGATACGAAGCTACATTACACTGAGAGATTAAAGAAGATGTAAATCACTAGTGTAAATAAATTTAAGGTCTGTTTATGTTTATGTTTCTGTATTGACGATGACATCCCAAAGTTTTAATATAAACAAAATTCATTTCTTCGGAAATGCTTTAATAATATATTTATCTTATTTTCTGGGAAAAAATTCCACAACATTATTCTTTAAAATTAATGCTCTAATTTTCAATTAAGCATAAATAAAATTTTTAAAATGACCATAATTTGGGGATGTCACATCTGGATTGTCTCTTTTGCTCAACTATTGAACAATTACAGTCCAACCCTTATACCTCTAATTAATTCCAATTAACCTATAATTAACTATAAATTAATTCTTAATTATTTATTACTATTTTTAATTAATATATTAATCATATAATATATTAATAAATCGTTTTTTTATGGCAAACACAATATATTCCTAAACTACTCCTAAATCCACATATGTCTCAGACGAGACTTGAACCCTCATCCTCAAGGAGGGAGGGCAACACCTGATACCGCTGGGCTAGAAGTCCTTTGGTTAATCAATCATTTATCTCTCTTGTTTGATCAATCCAAACCATTTTTCTAGTTATGAAGGCAACCTAAAAAGGATTTTACTTTTGTTCATCAGTATTATACCAATTTCGTTATGATCTTAAACACTTAAATCCAACATATATTTTTTTCAAAGACTGTTACTCGCTTTTTTTTAGGTGTTAATGACCATCTTCACAAATTGGTCCAGAATATTGGTTGATTTGCATGGTTAAGTTGTGTCATCTACAGATAATATATAAATAACATTAGAACATGTGTTTTATATCCTAAAAATATAAGGAAATATTACTTATAATAAATATTAAAATTTTAAAGTAATGGGGATAACAAGGGTAAATAGGTCCTCGAACTAGCTATTATAACCAAAAAAAAGTAAAAACTAAGCATACTATAAGTTTTATTAAGTGATAAATGAAATATAAAATAACTAGAGGTTATTGGTATGTAATGTATGTGTTCAAAGAGGTGCGATTTCATTTTAGCCTACATCAATAGTATTGCTCAATTGATTGTTGATACAAGTACATTAACTTGTTTATTATGTTAGCTATATTTGTGTATGTGTTAGTGTTCTTAACCATGATAGATCCTTCAGGGGAAATGGTCAAGGTTTGGATGAGCATGATAGAACCTTCAAGGGAAGTGATCGGTTCCCATAGTTGTAGTGTTTAAGATAATGAGATAGATCATTCGGGGGGATCAGCCTACTCGTATAGAGTTGGTACCAACAATCCTGTAACGTCCCAAAATTAAAAAGAGATTTTCAGTTTTAAAATCAATTAACCCATTAAATATTTGTCTCAAAAACCATTGAATAACATTTGATTAATTGAAAACCATACATTATCAGAGCTAAGTTAACAAAACCGTAAAAATGAATATCTTTGATGCGTGTGTATAGTCTCATTGAGCTCTTCTCACAAATGACCTACAAAAATGTTTAATCCACAACTGTAACCATAAAGCTTAGTGAGTTCCCCGGTATATCACATATTCCACCATAGATACAATGCATCCACATAAAAATCCTCGACTCTAGTGTCGAGCAACCAATCCCATATCCACATACATATACCATACCCAACGAGCCCATCCCAAGAGTTCATGGGCCCAACCCAGACTTCACTGCCAGGAGCTACATCATGGTCTTCTGTACTATTGCTAGGGATCAAATCCTGGTCTTCCATACAATTCATAAAGTCTTATATAGTCATGGATTAGATAGACAGTCGAACAGATAATCTACCAGAGAGCGAACAATCAGACGAGAACATCGCAATAAGGCATTAGACTAAGAGTTATTAGTCTATCCAACATAGACTACATAGGAAGCAAACTATCATTATCACATAATCATGCAATATAAACACATAACATATACTAGCATAATGCATACCCTTGGCAACTAACCTTCCTTAGTTACCCTGTCATTGATAACTTCTCAATCACATCCTTTGCTGTTTAATCATACATAAACTTGATAATTGACCTTCCCCTATTATCCTCACTAAACATAACTCCTAACAGTATCATATAATCAACAGGCAAGACCCTACATACCTAACATATCATGATACCAAATGTCCTACTCCACACATGCATAACAAGGAGTTCACCTAATCAAGTAGCATACATGTACTCAAACAATATATTTATCCTACCATGCAAAGGATATATAATGGGATACGTAGCATAGTGAGAAACTCACCTAAACTGAAGAATCAAAGAAGCACAACAACACTTTCTCTCCTTGCATTTCTCAATCCCACGAACTGACTGCTACCAAAAATAGATGAATCCTTAATCAACAACCCAAATACTCAAAGTTTGACCCCAAGTCAACGGTCAATGGTCAACGATTAACCAAGTCAACAACCACCACGACATGGATACCTCTTGGCCACGTCATGTCATGGGCATGACGGGACAAAATAGACGACATACGGGACATCACCACATCATGGACCCTCCTTGGCCACTTCATGGGCATGTCCAGACAAAACTATCGTGAAGTTGGACTCCTCCACGTCGTGATCATTCCTTGGCCACGTCGTGGTTACTGACAGAATCTATAATTCTTCATTAAGAGCTTAGTCCAGTCACACCCCCAAACCGGAACGGCGGAAATGTTCGGGAGTGGTTGACGTCATGCGTAGTATCACAACAGTTGTATCATAGTAAGCATAGTAAATGATGTGTGTGAAACAAACTAGTTTTAATCCTAACAAACCCAAATAAAAACAAACACACGCAGGCAATGTACCTATTGATAGCAGTTTAGTTCAAGTAAGTAGGGTATCGAACACAGGGAACGGTAAACAATTAAAATAAATGCTAATATTATCTAAATAAAACAATATAAAAGGGGGGTTTCTCTAGTTTTGCAAGACTAGAAACTTAAACAATCAATTAACACTCAAACAAAGACAACTAACAACTAAGAAGAACAAGAAAGGACAACTAGATTCAATGATAAAAGAGACTTCTGTTCAGATTCGATTTACTTATTCCTATGGTTGATTTCGTGGTAAATGCAATGAATTAATATGTCAATGGTCACCGATTCATAATGTGACTAGGTTCATGTTCATTATTACCAATCCTTTAGTAAACAAGTTAGTTTAAAAGTGATCAAATGATTAAATTAACAAGTTCCCTAGTGTTCAGTTTGTATCAAGTAAGAATTATAATAAAAATGAATTAAATTTGTTCAATTCAATCAATTCATGTATGGTTGTTCATCACACATGCTTACATATTGATTTACATTTTTCCTAGTTAACCCTAGTTTCATATTCACTATTCCTAGGCTTACAATCTTGTTTTCACAAAACTATAAGAATCAAGTGATCAAGAAGATATTCATGCAACTCAATCACTTATTTGTTAACTGAAAACATTTATCATCAATACATAAGGATCTTTAATAAGCTTAACAAGATGAATAACCAAATCAATATTAATCCAACCACTCAATCAAACCATGTTCATAAGATTATCTCATCCAAACAGAAGTAAAAAGCTTTTAGCTCATATCTACAGCAAGTAATAACCTAAAATCAAAATCTAATGATTCAAACATGGTTCAAAACAAAGATTAAGAAAAGAAGAATGATTATTTGCCTTTGATTCTCTTCTAAATTGTCTCTTATGTTGCAATCTCGAAAACTGAAGCTTCAAGAACCCTTCTGGTCTTCAATAATCGCAGCTAGCCTCCAGAAAAAGTTAGGGTTCGAATGAGAAGTGTTTCTATATATAAATTCTGAAAACAGGGCCAACTCGACGAGTTTTCACCACAAACTTGTCGATTTTTTTTTGATAATCCGTGTATACAGCGTGTACGGCAAGGCATCTTCGAATCTGGAACATTCTAAAACCAACTCGTCGATTTGAGACCCAACTCGTCTAGTTCTCTTGGAATCAACATTTTCTCAAAACACGAAAGTCGTCCGAAATTTTGTCTAGTCTTCAGAACATTTTGAATCTCATCAATCGGAGTTACGGTTCATGAGATATGGCCAAAACATTGACAAGGGGTCAAGCTATCCAGCAACATCCTTCTTTCTTCAAAATTCAAGATCCAAGCTTTCAATCACCAATTTCACTTCCTTTTCCTTCTGAGCATGTCTTTATTTCTGAAAATGAAATATTTAAGCTAATTAAGCACCTTTTGTTCATTAAATGAGATAAAAACAACATAAAGTATTAAGATAATGCATGAATTTTATAACTAAATATGCCCATATCAGTAAACACAACCAAACATTGAATACATATATGAAAATATTTACATTGTCTTAGTACAAAGTTTTAATTCTTAGCAAAAGAAAAATAGAAAGACGTGACTCTACGCGCCGACTTCACCAAAAGATCTGGAAGTACCTGTCTACTAGTTCCCTGAGAATACAAGCAGTTTTGAAAGAATATCAGCATAAAGCTGGTGAGTTCATAAGCATATAGTTTTGGTGGAAAAATGTTTCTTTGATCCTTTTGAAAAGTATTCCTCAAGAAAATTCTATATTTCTTATGAAAAGTGAGTTTGAAAAACCGAGTTATCCCGGGAAAATCCTATATTTTCCCTAAAAGTTGATGGTTGGTTATCCGTTTTGAGCCGAGGTGTACAAGTATCCACCATACTTATATCGATAAACGTAGTTTTCTTTTTAAAAACCCTGGTTACTCCCAGGGAGGTAAGTTAGCCTTATTATATAAATGAAACTGGTAAAAGAAAACGTATTGAACTAAATCCTGAAGGTACTATCAATACCCTCCAATAATCAAATCGGTTATTTACTTTGAGGTTAGTTCACTTGATTCATAATTACAAAATTAAATCTCTGCTATTTAGGTTGTGAGTTTTATAACCATACATTAACTTGATATGGCACGTAACGGGGCCAGTATCCTTTATGACTTTTTTCACCCCAGGCAATTCTGTCTAACTGTAGCTAGCAGTTCAGGTGTGGGATAGTCAGTCACGTATAGATTTATACACAACAATCACGCTCTCCCTCCAAGAGATTTTGGTTACAAGAGGTAGTCCTACACTCTCGAATACGGTGGGAGTGTTACCAAGGACGCGTCTCCAACTTAGACTAGCAAATTTACAAGTAATAGTATAGAAAACCCTTTTTCTGATTAATATGAATCCTTTATAGAAAGATACATTTTTCTACATGATTCATAAGTTCATTACTCTAGTTTTGGAAATTGTTTCTACGAGTTGATTTGTTAATCATTTGGTAAAACTGTTTTCCATGTTAAAAGCATTTTGAAATATAATTATCTTAAGCAAAATAATATATTTTGTGCACAAGTTTCCTTGTACTTTTGCTTGTATTCCCCCCCCCCCCCCCCCTTAAAAACATGAAAAACTCAAAAAAAAAAAAAACGTACTCACAGTTTGACGTGGGATTCGAAGGTAAGTCGGTAGGAATGTTGAGTGCCAAAAGAAACCTCGGGCACAAACGGATCCTATTTAACATGTAGTAGCATATACATGTATTAAGTGAGGGTATAACACTTATTAGTTACGGAAGGAAATCACCATAGGGTCTAGGAAACACTTGAAACTAAGTGTTAGAATCGCATGTGATTTGAAAAATGGGGAGTTTGCGGTTGTAAAAGGAGTGTACGGTCAGGAGTTTGCGGCCCAACAGGGTTCACGGTCCATGAGTTTACAGTCGTAAACACTCAAGGAAAAGTGTGATGTGTGGCGTTTCTAGGTCCTTTCTATCCTCTTTAGAAGTGTTCTAAGTCCCATGCATGGCTTAAGGAAGGGTTTAAGACCAATAATTGACCAAAACTGGAGTTCTCGGCCAATGAAGGGTGTACGGCCGTACACATGGTTTACGGCCGTAAACCCTCTGTGTTCATGCGTTTTAGGCCGATTTCTAGGTGATAATCAAGGTTTTCTAGTATATATCAAGTACAGGGAGTAGTTACTTACGGTTAGGAAGCTTGAAATGTGGTTTTTAGCCACCAAGAACTAGTGTGTGTTCTTGGTGAGAGAGAAAATTTAAAAAGAAGATGAAATTCATGAGATGAAACATGGATTCATCACTAGAATAAGGAATGTAGCAACAATCAAGGTGGGAAAACACTTACATCTTGAAGATCTTTTAGAATTTTTGACGAAGGTAGAGAGAGAGTAGAGAGAGAAAGCCTTTGGAGCATGTAAAGTGTGGAATGAAGACCACTCATCCCTTATATAGGGGTGAGTTTTCGGCCAAGGGGGTGGGGTGGGGTGTACGGCCGTAAACTCGAGTTTACGGCCGTACACTCCTCTCGAAGGGGTGTTCAGCCTGAATGCTACGATATGACTCGGAAAAACTCGTTCCTGGACCCAAACCTTAATTGTACTAAGCTTAGAATATTCAGTTAGACCCAAAATAATACTAACGAGAACAGAAATAAATCCGAATTGATTTATTTTTAAATGGTTCGTGCAAAAGAAATTTCGAGTTGTCACAAGTCCTTACAGGTTGTGGCTCAAAACTTTAGATCTAATCCTTCTTATTGACTTAATGGATAAAGTTTCCATCTTTATCCACCAGGACCTCACTCCAAGGTAAGATCTAAAACTCCAAGTCCATTAAGTTCTTATGATGTCCAAAACTTTTTCATGAACACAAGATTGTCCCAAACATGGCTCCTTTCTCATTCTCAGAAACCTAATGACAGTTTGAGAGCCACAACAAGCTCAATAGTTCCTCAAACTCCAAGCACATCCATGGAAGGGAAAAAAATCAACCAAAATGAAATCAAACTTGAAATAAGAAGAACAAAGGTCAAGGTATGAATTTTTTACCTTCAATAACTCATAAATCAAAAGAGGGCGATCAGTGATGGATCCAAGCTAGCTCTTTGCTTCCTTGCACCAATAAAAACTTCCTTCTTCCTTAAGCTTCACCAAAATCTAAGAACAAGCTCTTCTATCAAGCAAACAAGCTCTCAATCATGCGTGGAGCCTAGGTTTAGTAATGAAGACATATGGACTGATGGAAAAAACCTAATCCATGAATTAAGATGCTTAAATATGAGAGAAACCCTAAAAATTATAGGCTTAGGCTGCTACCGTCACGACGTCGTGGTATCCAATGAAACACACGTTCCTCGGATATCATGCCACGTAGTGGCATACCATGCACTACGTCGTGACATATGGTTTTCCTCAAAAATCATACATTTGACTCCTTTAGGCTACCAACTCATCCATTTTGGAAAACGGGTGTTACAAATATATGTTAGGAACTTATATGTTTTGTGCTTATATGAATGTATATGTTATGTGGAGGTATATGATTAACATAATAGATAAGTAATGTGTATCCTCATTAAACTTTTGCTCACCCGTTATTTATTAATTTTATCCAGGACCCTAGACCTATAGGGTGATAAAGTAAAGAACCTTGCATGACTGCAACGACATTCACATTCTCATGGATTTTTAGTTTTATATTATAGTTAGGAACTTTTGAAAATGTAACGTGGGATTATTATTTTCGCATTCTGGCTTACGAAACATTTTAGTGAACTTTTATATTATCATTTAAAATTTTTAATGAATGATGTCATGACCATTTTCTTTTAAAAATGATTTTTATTATGATTAATGGTCAAAGGGTACGGTTTTAAATATATTTGTAGTCCTATAAAATATTAGGACTTTACACATTTCCAAAGACATTTTGAGGAGATTAAGTTTGCACACTACCACTGCAACCCTCTGTAGCAGAAAAGGAGGACAAAACGGCTGCAACATGTAATAAAAAATTTGTTTGTTTTTTAACTTATGCAGACTGCTGCAATAAGTTAAAGTAAGGTGTGAAGAGGTTTAAAACAGATGGTCAAGTGTTGCGCCACACAACACACGTGCAACAGTTTTTAAGTCAGAAGTCTTCTGAAAAACAAACAGCTGCGAAATGTCAAGTGTTGCACGTGTGATGCACGACGCAACAATAAGTGGTCAGAAGTGGTTTTTTAGAAACAACAAGCAGCACCTAACTCTCAAACCCAAGTGAAGGAATCAGTTCGGTTTATGAGTTTGTCGGTTTCCTTGGTTTGAATTTTTCTTTTGTTAAAATCGAAAATCAAACCAAAACCAAATTAAAATCCTTTTAGACCCCAAGAAACGAGATTCCAATTCACTTTAAAACCAAGTTGCTAAAAAGGCTAAAATGTCTTTTATTTTATATATTTATTATTTAACATTTTTATTTAATATATAAAAATATAAAACATATTTTTTTAATTAATTGTCTAATCCGGTTTTTCGATTCGTTTTGTTTTCATGTTTGGTTTAGACCTTAAAATTATAATGATAATAATAATGATATATGTTTAATTGAATATACAAAATGACCTATTGAAATTAAAAAGATAATAATAATAATTTAAATCTATATTTTAAATAGTAATGTATAGATTAAAATTAAATAAATATATTCTGATTTTATAATTAAGATATAATAAAATGAAATGATTTTTAAAAGATAACATATCTAACTTTATTATTTAAATATAAATATATTAGATTTAAAATAAAATATATCATATTTTAAATTTAAACAGTTTAATAAATGAAGTATATTAAATCTAGTTTATAAAAAAAATAGAAAAACAATGTACTTGCCTCTTTTTAAAAAACAAAGAAAGAAAAAAATAATAATAATAAAGGCGTGGTTTAACCACCAAAAAAAAGGGTGTGGCTTTTTTTATTAAGAGTATACAGTGTAGGTCACAACGAGAAACGAATTGGTTGAGTTGGCATACGAAAACGGCGTCATTATGTGGGGAACACGCTGAAGCTCGTTACGTCGAATCTCGTTGTAATGAGGACAAGATACAACAAGAAAGATGATTGATTATCTCCTTCATCAACCAATCAAATAATTTTCTCTATTTTATCTCTCTACCTCTTTACATGATATAACATGTGGAACACCATTCCCCCCTTGATGTTATGGTGGTGTTATGGATAAGGTGATACCAATTTCGTGTTACTTTCAGTTGCCCACACCAATGCTCTAAGTGATGGTTGGTAAAAATTGTTTATAATTTTCTCCTTTTCTTATTTTTATAATATTAAATACTATTTTTTAAACAAAAACAATAATATCCATAGGATTGATATAGACGGAAGACGGTTGGGGAAAATAATATTATATAGAGTCATCTTGTAGTCCCCAAGGCCCCAAATCCCCTTCCAGAAGAATCTCTATTGGCCACTGTTGCTTGCCAAGGTATGCATTGTGTTCATCTTTATGTTTATGTGCTTTGTTACTTCTTACGTTTTATGATTTTACTTATAAAACTTTATTAAGATCCTTGTTTCTTTACATTCTTTTCGTTTGATTACAGCGTGTACATGTAAATGCATGGTGTACAAGTGATTAAAAGGATTAATATTTGGTTGCATGTCTCTCATATACTGCTTTACTTTATGCCGATGATTGCTTTTAGTCATTAGTCATTACTAACATTGACTTAATGTTAGTGTGTATGAAGACGTTAATTTTACTATATGCAGTTTTTTATGCAAGGGTTTGTTGATTTCATGTTTGAGGGTTTAAGTTTACATTTGTCGTAAAGTTATCACACAATAATCAACATTTATGGTTCTTAAGTTTTTGATAACCAATGTTTAAAATCCGATCCAGTAGGTTAATTAATCAGAAGTATCTAATCGATTGTAGGTATATTTTGTCCTGAAGATATGTTTTTATCAATCACAAAAAAGGAACCAGCCCACTATCTGTTAAAGATCGACTCCTTCTCTATTCTTTCTGAAGCTGGAACTTTCAAAGTTGAATCTGACGTTTTTGAAGCCAGCTGTCATAAATGGTATAGTTTCTTTCACTTTCTTATACAAATGGAATGTTGTTTAGGGCATCTCTCAACTCTATTTATAGAGTAAAGAGTAACTTTATTTTTTTTAATAAAGTTAATAATTTTGAATCCAACTTTATTTTTTACATTATAAATAGAGATACTCCAAATTTGGATTGTGATTGTATGATTTATGAATAGTATTACTTTAAATTTTAAATAGTATGTACATTTTACCACGGCCCTATCAAAGGGTAGGGCGGGGTCTAAAAATTTTCAGGGTCTATTTTTGTGTATTTACTTATGTTATTTTTGAAATAAAAAAGTGTTTGTATTAAGTTGTCACATTTAGATGCAAAAAATACCTTATTTTATTTTATTTTGTGGGGGGCTTCAAATTGACTTGAGAGTTGAGTTGGCATGCATTTTACACTAAAAATAAGGTGTAAGTTTCAATTGAAATATTTGGCCTTTCAACTTTGACTTTGTATATATTTAGTTTCTATTTCTATATATTTAAAATGTGATAACTTTTTCAAATATATTTAATATTTTAGTACGTTTAATATCTTATAACATGATAATATCTTATTTAATAAAATAGATAAATTGTAAAAAACTAGTAAATGTAAGGTTATTTATGAAAATCTAAATGAGTTAGAAAAAATATTTTGAAATATTTTTCTAATGATAATCGAGATTAATCATTATTATTATTATACTGTTTTCTACACTAAATATAAAATAGAGTTAATAGTTGTTTGGCAAAAGAGCTTATTAGCTTATTAGTTGTTTCGTACCGATATAAATTAAAAAAATGTTTGGATAAAAATAATTTATAGCCGTGACAAACTGCTAATAAATCATTTTTTTCATAAATTAACTTTATCTAACTTATTAGCTTATAAGCCAATAAGTTAATAAGTAATAAGTTTTTTTTTTTTTTTTTTGCCAAACATCCTTTGAGAGATAAGTCTTATTACAATGTACTATATTATTAAATTGTTTTTACATGAAAAATAGAATAAGTTTGGAGATAGGTCTTCTTATATTCTCGTATATCTTGCTTTTTTTTCATGAACTTACAACTTTTAGGAGACTGGATTTGTATCCAAATAGAAATGATTAGGGAAACGGAGCCAATCATATTTCTTTATATTTGATATTATGCGACACTGGAAGTCACTCAAATGGGGGGGGGGGACAATTTTTTTGTTTACGATCATATACATCACAACTACAAGACCTTTCAAGGTACCAATTTCTTTTCACTATTTAAATTATTTTTATTTTGAGGCATGTATACAAGATACAAGATAAAAGACTTTTTGTTAAGAGTAAATTACTGAAATCGTCCCTGTGGTTTGATCAAAATTGCACGTTTGGTCCCTAATTTTTTTTTTGCACGCGGATCGTCCCTGTGGTTTGATTTTGTTGCGTTTTTCGTCCCTGTGGTTTGATTTTGTTGCATTTTCGTCCCTTACATACATAAAGTTAGGGACCAAACATGCAATTTTGACCAAACCATAGGGACGAAAAACGCAACAAAATCAAACCACAAGGACGATCCGAGTGCAAAAAAAAGTTAATGACCAAACGTGCAATTTTGACCAAACCACAGGAACAATTTCAGTAATTTAGTCTTTTGTTAATTATGTATGTTATTTATATAGATATCCATAGAAAGAGAGCAAGGTTTGATGACAATCAGAATAAATGGGGTTTTGCGAAACTAATACCATTGGTGCATTTTAAGGATATTAGCAAAGGGTACCTATCCACCAATGATTCGTGTGTTTTTGGAGTTGAAGTTTCCACAGATCCAATGTACACAATAAAAGACAGATGCTTGTCCATGATAAAGCCTCAAGAAACTACGAATAGTTATACTTGGATTATTGATAATCTTTCAGCTGTAACAGAGAAATGTTTGCATTCTGAGGTCTTCAAAGTCGGAAAAGTCAAGTGGTAATTAAGTTTAAATTAGAGTAAATTAAACGAATGGTCCTTATGGTTTGGGGTAATTTATGCGTTTGGTCTCTAACTTATTTTTTTTAACTTGGGAGGTCCCTGCTATTTTTTTTTGTTACAAGTTTGGTCCATACTGTTTGTTTTTGTTACACACTTAGTCTCTGTCTTACCTAAAAAGACTATTATTTAAATAGAAAAAAATAATGGGGTAGATAAGGTAAGGTGAGGGGTGGGGTGGGTGGGATTGGGGGTGTGTTTATTTAAATAAATTAAAAAATCAAAGGCAAAATAGTTTTTTTAAGTAACACAGGGACCAAACGCATAACAAAAACAAACAGTAGGGATCTTCCGAGTTAAAAAAAATATGTTAGGGACTAAACGTGCAAATTATCGTAAACCATAGGGACCATTCGTGTAGATTTTTTTTTTAATAAAGCATCAACACTTTAGATTTTTTACTTTATTGAGTCTAGGACTTTATCAATATATCCTAAAGGAATCAGTTCAGGAAAAGGTACAAATTTGTCGATTTTTCTAGAGGTACATGAAGCTGCATTGGCTTCTGCTGGTTGGAGAGTTTATGCAAAATACCAACTTAGGGTTAAGAACCAAAGGGGTTATGATGATAGAGTAGAAGTTAAAAATATATAAACAAATTTAGAATTCTTTATTATCTATCATTTAGGTAGTTGATGATTGTTTTATTATGCACCTCGTAGCTCTTGATGGTTTGTATTTGTATTCACATTTTATCATGCAGAAACTGAACACTGGTTTTGTGAATCAGAAGTTGATTGGGGTTTTTTGCAATTCATGCTTTTGAGTGAACTAAAGGACAGAACAAAGGGGTTTCTGTTGAAAGATAGGCTTATTGTTGAAGCAAAGATTTTAGTTACTGGAATGATAAAAGATTTTATCTGAAGCGTGAAATTAATCATTGTCAATGCTTTGGGAGACATTTTGTGGATTACCATAACATTTTTTGTTTGGAGCTTTGCTTTTTGATGTTTGGATTCATGGATGACTTTGTACTGCATTCTTAATTCAAGGAATGTAACAGTTTGTGTGAGTTTTAATAAAATAGGTGTTTTTGAAAACTTATTTACCGAAATGAGGTTATTTAACATTTTTTTTAAAAAGGTAACATGTTCCTTTTCTTTCTTTCATGCTATGGACATGAACAAAAAAAAAGGCAATATTCATAACACACAAAAATCTTCCTTGTAGTTATTGTTTGTTTTTTTTAATATAAAATTTTTGGTTATTTATTTAATTTTTTTAGTTTTTGCTATTAATGTTTATAATTTTTTTTTACAACTTGATCAACAATTCATGATGCATCTTTCTGGCGTCAAATTATAGCAATAGCTTAGAAAACAATTAACATTTCTTTACAACAATACCCTCCAAAAAGGATGGTGAATGGATTTCAGATGCAAATTCAATTAAAAGTATCTTTTATAATTAATATAGGGATAAATTCAAAGGTGTTAATAATCTCCAAATTGTATATCCAAATGGCAGGTTTCAAAAACTAGGGGATGAAGCTATTGCAGCTTTGATTAGGGACATCGCGATGGGGGAGTTAAAGGTGGCAGTCTGGTCCTATAGTAGTGATAAAGCTCCGGACCCGAATGGGTTTAATTTTGAGTTTATTAAAAGTTATTGAGATCTTTTAAAAGATGACTTATTGAAATTTGTGGCTGAGTTTTTAGAAGAGTTTTTCTCTCTTCAAGGTGTAACTCATCTTTTATCACCCTTATCCCAAAAACTTCTAGGCCCATGGGAGTTTCCGACTTCAGACCAATTAGTTTAATTGGAGTTCAATATAAGATTGTGGCTAAAGTTCTAGCTCTTCGTTTAGCTAGTGTTGTTGATTTGGTAGTTAGTAGTGAACAAATTGATTTTATCAAAGGCATGCAAATCTTAGATGATCCCTTGATGGTTAACGAACTAGTAAATTGGTTTTAAAAAACTAAACAAAGTATAATGGTGTTGAAAATCGATTTTGAGAAAGTTTTTAATTCTATTTCCTGAAACTATTTGGATCAAGTGATGCGTCTAATGAACTTCCCTCCTAGATGGTGCGACTGGATTAAAGCTTGTCTTCATTCGACTAGATCTTCGGTCTTAATAAATGGGAGCCATACTAAAGAGTTCTGATTGTTTCGTGGATTTAGACAAGGAGATCCTTTATCTCATTTTCTCTTTATTTTGGCTTAGAAGGGCTTCATGTGGCTATGGAGGATGTAGGTGCTTTGGGGTTGTACAGGGGCATTAAATTGGGTACAACTAACCCCATTATTTCTTATCTTTTTTATGCAAATGATGCCCTTTTTTTTAGGGGAATGGTCCAAGAGAAATGTCGAGAATCTAGTGGGAGTTCTTAACTATTTTTATCTAGCTTAGGGATTGAAACTTAATTTGGCGAAATCAAACTTATTTGGTGCTGCTGTTCCCTCTGAAGATGTTCAAGTTCTTGGGTCTTTAATTGGTTGTAGAGCAGAAAAATTTAATTTCATTTATCTTAGGCTTCCAGTGGATGATAACATGACTCATGTTAAAGGTTGGGATCGTCTCTTGGATAAGTTCATAAAGAAACTCTCTAATGGGAAAGTTAACACTCTTTCAATTAGAGGTAGGTCCATGCTTTTAAAAACTTTTCTTGGATCTTTCGGTATTTTCTACTTCTCCTTATTTGTGATGCCAATGTCGGTGGCTAGAGATTTGGAGGCCTTACGTGCTAGATTTTTTGCGGTGGTTCGAGTAATAATCGGAAATTGCTTGGGTGAAATGGAGTTTGGTTATGGCGAGTCGTGATAAAGGTGGCTTGGACATTGGTAATCTCGTTAGTTTCAACTTAACTCTTATTCTAAAATGGAAATTGAGGTTCTTCACCATGGTGAATTCTTTATGGATTGAGGTTATCAAATTTATTTATGGAGACAAGGGTGGTTTTGAAGGCAACGGGAATAAAGTTTTGGGATATAGTCCTTGGACAAGAATGTTGGCTGCTGATCGCAAACTCCACGAGAAAAAGGTGGTAGATTACAATGTGCTGTATAAGAGAGTAGGGAATGGTACTAATACTAGTTTTTGGAAAGATAGGTGGTTTGGTGGTATTATTTTGTAAGATCAATTTCCAAGGTTAGTAAATGCTGATTTAAACCCAGAATGTAGTGTTGTGGAACGATGTACCCCCCTTCCCCCCAGGTTGGAAATGGAATTGGGCTAGGAGATTTAGAAGAGGGGTTGTTCAAAATCAATTACATAACTTGTTAAATCTACTTGGTGGGTTTAAGTGTGGTCTTGACCGTGACGTTTGGGTTTAGACCTTAGCAAATGATGGGCTGTTGCTTCTACACGTCAATGGATTGATTCAAGGTTCTTGCCTCCAATGCTAATTCTACTTGATGGTGTACTTGGGTGCCTAGAAAGGTAAACATCTTTGTTTGGAGGCTGCTGTGTGGGAGATTACCAATTCGATATGCATTTGAACAAAAAGGTATTGATATTCCTTCTAAACATTGTCTGATTTATAAGAAAGAGGAAGAGACAGTGGAACATATTTTTATTAATTGTGAGGTTGCAAGGGCTATGTGGGAAGGTCTTTTCTGTTGGCTTCAAATTGAGGTTACCAACTTTAGAGATCCAAGTGGCCTTTTCAATTTGGTTGATTCTTTGAAGAACTATCTCATCAAGAAACAAGTCATTCATGCGGTGATTGCTATTGGAGTTTGGTTTCTTTGGAAACACCGAAACGATGTTGTTCATGATACTAAGAAGATAAATAAAAACATGATTATTGATTCAATTCAAGAATTTTCCTTCTTATGCTTTTGTAGTAGACAGAAAAAACAAATTTTTAAATGGGGTGTTTGGATGCAAAACCCTATTAACTCTTTGTAATTTCCTTGATCTTCGCTTGTGTGTTTCTAATGTTGATAGCTGTTTCTAAAAAAACAATACCCTCCTATACATCCTCTATATTTATGCAAAAAATTCTTGTAGCACCCGATTCCTGGTACGTAAATCCTATTTGAAGTATTTCTTTTCTTTTAGCCTTGGACTCGGCGAGTCATGGGTCCGACTCGCCGAGTGGATGCGGGACCCGGGACGCGTTTAAGTTGTCGACTCGACGAGTCCATATCCTGGACTCGGCGAGTCACAGCTGTTGGATGAAACCCTAAGTTTCAGGGGTTTGCACCCTATTTAAGCAACTTATCCGCCCCAGGCTAGCCCCCATTCTCTCCCCAGAGCTCCCCAACCCTCGTTTGTGCTTGTTCTTTGAATATTGAAGTTTTGTTGTGTGCTTTTGAAGGCTTTGAAGGAGGAAGGAAGTAGATCCAGAAGAAAGGAAGCCATCCAGGCCATTATTGTGTTCTTCCAGCAGTTCCTTTGAGGTATAACCCGTTTTCCCCATGATTCTATGCTTAGTACTTCATTTGGGTCTTTCTTGGTCAAATCCCCAAGTTTGTATGTGCATTATATGTCATAATAAGATGTTTGGCCTTTGGATCTAGGCAAGATTGAGCTCCAGGAGCTCAGATCTGTTAGCTTTTTGGTCCCATGTTGCTTGTTAGCCCTAGATCTACCCTTTTGAGACATTTTGAGCCCTAAAATCCATATTGGTGAATATCCACACGTAAAGTTGGAAACTTTACGTGTGATTCGTGTCCTAGAAGTCCAGATCTATGAATGGCATGGACTGGAATCGAGCAAATCGGTATATTTTAGGAGTGCATGGCAACGACTCGGCGAGTCGTTCATGTGACTCGGCGAGTCCGCTCGCGAGTCTCCGAGTTTGTCCCCTTTTCGTAGTGTCGAGTGAGCAGTGAGTCACAGGGTGTGACTCAGTGAGTCGGAAGCTTAACCCGTCTATGGAGGTACTCGGCGAGTCAATGCCCTGACTCGACGAGTTCAAGGCAATCTCCTTAGATCAAGAACAGACTCGACGAGTTGTTCATACAACTCGGCGAGTCTTAGCATGAGTGTTCTTCGGATGAAGATGAACTCGACGAGTTGTTCATACAACTCGGCGAGTAGGATGAAGGACTTGAATATTGGTCATGAAGGCGAACCCGTCGAGTCGTCGCCTAACTCGACGGGTAGGATCGGGATTCAGGGCAGTCGCTTGAGTAGGGACTCGGCGAGTTGGAAAGCCAACTCGGCGAGTCGGGTCAACTGAAAGTTGACTCTGACTTTGACTTAGGGCAAGGTCAGGGGTAAAATGGTCATTTTTACCCAAAAGTCAGTGAGCAATGTGTTGATTGAATATGTTGTGGGAATTGCAGCCGGAGGGTTTCCGGAGCAGCAGCAGCAGCAGTAGTAGGTGATCAGTTCCCACACAGACCAGCAGCTATTTCGAGGTGAGTTTCCTTTCCAGTAGGAACGGGTCTAAGGCACCAAGGCCGACCCGCGTAGACGAGATGCTAGTACTAGAGTGTGGGCCGAGCCCGTATCTCTGGTGTAGTTAAGTACGATATATGCGTTAATATGATAGAGTTGCTTATACTTGTTGTCTGTGTGATACTTGTATATTATGGGTTAGCGGTTGAGTGTGGGCAGGGCCCGTATCTCTCCGAGGTTGGAGTGTGGGCTAGGCCCGTATCTCCCAGATGGCAAAGTGTGGGCAGGGCGCGTATCTTCACAAGTGTGGGCGAGGCCCGTATCTCCCGGCTAGCGAAGTGTGGGCAGAGCCCGTATCTTCCCGAGTGTGGGCAGGGCCCGTAACTCATAGCTGAACATTGGTTGATTATGTGTATGCTTGGTATGGGGTATTATGGGGGAACTCACTAAGCGTTGTGCTTACAGTTTTCAGTTTTGGTTTCAGGTACCTCCTCAGCTAGGGGAAAGGAGCTGGCGCGGTAGCAGCATGTCACACACACACTTTCCGGTTTCCGCATTACGAGTTTCTCTGGGATCGATACTCTGATATTCTGATTAGTTGTATGTTTTGGTTTTCAGACATGGTTTATTTTATGTTATGGTTGATCAAACGATGTTTTTAGTTATTAATATTTTATAATGAAACGTTTCTAAACAAAAATTTTTGGATGTGAAAATTGGGTCGTTACAATTCTTTTGTTAAAAAAAGAACACACACTCAACTTTCAACAATCCTTCAATTCAGAAACGTGGTTGGGGGAAACATAATCATATTAACTTATCAAAGCATAACAAATAAGGATTAAGGAAGAGACATTCCTCCACAAGATCCAATTGCAAACATTTGTGATGATGATTGACATGCTCCTAATCTTCTTAGAGTAAGTCTTCCATAATCTTGAGTGACAAAATCCATCCCAAACATCAATTTGGTATCGGAGAGAAATTACAATCCAAATATAGCCTGTACATATAAACTAATACAAATTTCATGTTTCCTTAAACCTAATCAACACATCTGATATATTCAAGCAATAAAAAATCAAGCCTAATTTCTTTCAATTCTCAGAAATCAGTAAACAGAATTCAAAATCAGAATTCTCAGTATTCTACCATAAGCAATCTAATCTAAGAAAACTTCTACACCAAAATTCGAAATCAAAATCATTTTCTTGCTATAACAAGCACCTATTCCATTAAGAAATCAAAGACGGAGTTCGGTGGAGTCTGGTATGGCCAAAGGTTGAATGGTGGCCGGCTGGAGCTATGGTCGGCGATGGAGGTGTCGTCGAAGAGATGAACCGTGCGTTGGCAATTTCTTCTCGCTTGCAGCTTCCCTCGTTCAGTAAAGAATGCTTTAGGGCACGATTATTTTTTTTAATTAAATGGAAAAATCACCTTGATTGGTAAATATTTTGAAAATTATAGTAATATGTTTTTCAAAAGGGGTTGACTAATTATCATTTAGACATCCAACATAGTTTTTAAAGTATTTTTATTGGTTGAAATTGCATTGTTTTTTTATAAAACTGATTATAAGTAGTTAACTATAGGTTGATTTTTGATAAAAATGTCTATAAGGTGTCAATGGATGTAAACATTATTTTTTGGTCAAAAACTCGACTTACTAATTAAAATGTTTGTCATCTGATCCAATGAGCTACAAACGCCCAAAAAATTATGATTTTCTTAACCACCTGTTTATTTATTTATTTTGCTATAAATGAAACAAAAGGCGGAGAATCTATAGGAAATTTTTTTTCTTAAGCAATAGGGAGTGAGAGGTGTTAAGGAGGGTGCTAAAGATGTTGCATCACTCCTTACCTTGTGTTAAGGAGAGTGCTAAGAATGAGTTGCTATGGGTGTAGCGAGAGGAGAGAGGGTAGAGAAAGTATGAATTAGGGTTATGATTGGTTGATTTGTATTTCTTTATATATTTTAATTTTTTTCTCCAAAATTAAACCTATTAAATTGTCACACTTTCACTCCCTATCTTTTTTGTGCTAGACTTGCTAAACTTATATGACATCAAAAAAACTAAAAAAAATCATATATGACAACATGCTAAAAGTATTACCATTCCCTTCAACCTTACTATGGTAATAAGTCAGTGCTCTTCGTATAGACATCATGATCATTTTATTAAGATATTACCACAAAATATAAAAGAATTATGCCCTTACGATTGGTTATAGGAGGTTAACGCCCATTCGATATATTCATGTCATATACATGACATCTATATGGTATCTGCATGTCATATAAGATTGAACAAATGACTTAAGAGGGTGACCAACTGTCACGTTTTGTTCACGGTTGGACATTTTTTTCTACACCGTTGACCATTAAACTCTTATATTGTGTTCAAATTATACCCTTATGATGGAAAATAACATGTATTTTCGGTTTTACCTCTTTAAATCATAGTATACAACTATTACAACTAGACTCTCACTAAATATGATAACCCCCCGGACATGATAATGATTATTTTTTCTATAACCGACAATCGTGTTGTGCTTTAGCCGAGACAAAAAAAATTATATAACACGAACACAACAAATACGAAAACGATAAAATAAAATAAACATTTAATTGATTTAATTTATAAACACGTGTTAATATTATGTCAATTTCGTGTCGAAGTTTGAACACTAAAAGGGTGTTTGAGATTTTATTTTGAATCTTAAAAGGACTTTTTATGCAAAATGACTTGTTAACTTGTGGTGGTGAAAAAACTAGTTTTTTAAAAAGTGTTTGTCTTACATTATACATGTTTTAAGTAAAATTTAACTTTTACAACTAAAAAAATTATAAAGATCTTTAAAAAGTTAGAAATCGTAACTTATTACAATCTCCTTTTTGAAAATGCTTATAAGAAGTTATTTTAAAAATCCTTATTACATTGTCGAATATTTTTTATTTTTTTTAACTTATTGATTTTTCAAAAAGTCAATAAGTCAATAAGTTATATTTAAATAAAATCACAAACACCCCCTAACTCGACAAATGCGATCTCAGTATTTTTTTTTTAACACTTGACATGAACATAAAATAAACAACATTGATTTTTTTTCTTTTGTGTATTTTTGACATGTCGTATTATTGATTGACACTCATATTTTTCCAATCGTATGTGTTATATGGACACTTCGTAGATATTACGTATATACCAATCGGATGTTAACTTACAGTATAGATATAATTTGAATAAAATTAAAAAAATTAATTATTATTCACTTTTAACTTTTAAAATCTTTATTCATCAACTTTGATCTTAAATATTTTTATTTGTGTTATATATTTTTTGATGAAACTTATAACAATAAAAAAAAAATTTAAAACACAATTCATATATTATCAAGTTATATATCTAAAATAAAATATATAATGACAAAGTTAAAAATAAAGACTTAAAAATGAAAAGTGGACAGTAAACATAAAACGGAGATAATAAAAAATAACAAAATATAAAAAATAATAATTGATTAGTGTTAATCATTTTCCTAATTTCACTGGGAGCGTTCATATTTTCTATTTTAGCCCCTTAAATAAACCACACAACAATTGCAAATATAGGTGCCGTCTTTGTCATTTTCTTGTGGATAGCCAAGAAGCATACATCTGTAACCTTTCTCTAACATTCTAGAGCAATCGGATTTCTAGATCAATCTCCGATCGATCCAAAATCCCATTTCCTTTAATTACTCCTATCATGTTGCTCTGCTGTTCTCGCCTCAACGATTCTCAAGTAATCTTGCAACAATGGTCGTCAGTTGCTCCATTCCAGCGATCACCCACTCAGTTTCTTCATTGTCAGGCACACTACACAAGAAAACTAATAACCCACGAATCATAATCAATTCGCTTCTCAAACACCCTTCTCATCACAAACCCCATCGTATTTTTACTCTCTATAACCCCAAAAGGCTCAAGATTTCAGTCAAAGCCGAGAGGGAAACCGAAGAATCAACTGTAACTGTAGCTTCGGTTGAACGCGAAAACGAAAATGGTGAAATCCATTTGGGAACTAAACCTAGCGAAGAAAATGGAGGTGAAAGTGAAGGGAATGAGGATCAGCAAGAATTGGATTGGAAGACTGATGAAGATTTCAAGAAATTCATGGGTAATCCTTCAATTGAAGCTGCTATTAAGCTCGAAAAGAAAAGAACAGATAGGAAGCTAAAAGAACTCGACAGAGAAAGAAGCAGCGATAATCCACTTGTGGGTTTGTTCAATCAAGTGCTTCGTGATAATTTATCTAGAGAGAAACAGAGGCTCGAGAAAGCAGAAGAGAGTTTCAAAGCTCTTGATCTCAACAAGGTGAAACCTTTCTCCCCCAAACGAAACAATCACGATTCCATCTTCAAAACCCATGTGAAATCTGATCATATACTATATATTTTTTGAATTGCAGCTAAAAAACTGTTTTGGGTTTACTACATTTTTCGCAACCGATGCTAGGAGATTTGGCGATGGAGGAATTTTTATCGGAAACTTGAGGAGACCCATTGAAGAAGTAATCCCGACATTAGAACAGAAACTCTCGGAAGCAGCAGGAAGGGAAGTCGTGTTGTGGTTCATGGAGGAAAAGTCTGATGACATTACAAAACAGGTAACTCGATTGCTGATCATATCATCACATTACTTCTTAATGATTGAATGCTTATTTGCCATTCGTATTGCCAAAAGGTGTGTGTTGTTCAACCGAAATCAGAGATCGATCTTCAATTCGAATTAACCAAATTAAGCACTCCATCTGGCTACATCAGTGCAATAGCTTTAGCAGTGACCACTTTCGGGACGATTGCTTTAATGAGCGGCTTCTTCCTGAAACCCAATGCAACTTTCAACGACTATTTAGCAGACGTTGTGCCACTTTTCACCGGTTTCCTAACAATTCTAGGCGTTTCAGAGGTACCAATTCTCTCAATTTCTATCATATTTTGTCAAATTTGACTGATTTAAGTAACCGAATGAATGTGATTATGTGAATTTGTTATGTAATGCAGATTGCGACTAGGGTTACAGCAGCACGTTATGGTGTGAAACTTAGTCCATCGTTTCTTGTGCCCTCAAATTGGACAGGGTGTTTGGGGGTTATGAACAATTACGAATCTCTTCTTCCTAATAAAAAGGCTTTGTTTGATATTCCTGTGGCTAGAACAGCTAGTGCTTATTTGACGTCACTAGCACTAGCAGTCGCTGCTTTTGTTGCTGATGGAAGCTTTAATGGAGGAGATAACGCCCTGTAAGACTCTGTTTTTTTTCTTTTTCTTTTTTCATCAAGGGGTTTTTTCTTGACTAAGTCTTGAAAAGAAAAACAAATCGACCTTACTTGATTAAGGATTGTTTGTATCCAGGTACATAAGACCTCAATTCTTTTACAATAATCCGTTGCTTTCTTTTATCCAATTTGTAATTGGTCCATACACAGATGATTTAGGCAATGTGTTGCCTTATGCTGTGGAAGGTGTTGGGGTTCCTGTCGATCCTCTTGCCTTTGCGGGGCTTCTAGGTGAGGCTCCTTGAAACTTTTTCATTATCGGATAAGGGCATTTTGGTCATTTTCTAAAGTTCTACGAGTTTATCAAAACTCGATTTTGAATGGTATTTTGGTCGTTCCCTAAATATTCAACATTTCAATTTAAAGAGTAAATTACATTTTTGGTTTCCGAATATAGTTGCTTTGCAATTTCGGTCTTAAAAAGTTTCTCTTGCAATTTTGTAATTATTTAAGATTTTTGTAAAGTGAAATGATTGTATTTTCGTGTCCAAAAGTTTAAATGTAGCTACATTTAGCAAACAAAATAGTCATTTTATTTGGAACATAGACCAAAAACGTTACAAGAATCTCAAATATGGACCAAAATTGCAAGAAACTTTTTTGGGTCCAAAAATGTTATAACTTACTCTAATTTAAATGATATTTAAAAAATATTTGACAAAATCACTACAAACTTTAGGAAATGGGAGGGAAATTTTAAATTTGTAGAAACTTGTAGGACTTAAATGGGAAATCATAATTCCTCTTACTTTTTTTCTATTATATCCTTCTTTTTGTATTAAAGTAAAAAAGTAACACTCATATATAGCTTACCAGATAAAATTTTATCTGATACACAGGAATGGTGGTGACTACATTGAACTTGTTACCAATCGGAAGGCTCGAAGGAGGCCGAATAGCTCAAGCCATGTTTGGTCGGAGCACGGCGGCACTATTATCATTTGCCGCCTCATTCCTTTTAGTCATCGGCGGTTTTAGCGGTAGTGTCCTTTGTCTTGCTTGGGGGCTATTTTCGACTTTTTTTAGAGGTGGTGAAGAAATACCTGCAAAAGACGAAATTACCCCTCTAGGGGATGATAGGTATGCTTGGGGGTTTGTTCTTGGGCTCATATGCTTGCTTACACTTTTCCCGAATGGTGGAGGGACGTTCTCTAGCACGTTTCTTAATGGACCGTATTTTAGGGGCGATTTGTGAATCTAGTAGTGTATGTTGTTGATTGATATATTTTTCGTTGTAAAGTTTCATGTCTTTTTTGTAATACAATTGTATCATGTACATAACTTCAAAAAAGTTTTATGTCCGATTAATATTTTTACAATGCACATCAAAATGAAAAGAGTTTATTCTATAGGGGCTTAATATTTTTATAATAGAAAAATCTATTTATTTAGTTACATTTATTAAACACTTCTAAGAACATCTAGTTATATTTTAGAAATGATTTTCAAATATAGAGGTAAAGAATTTATGAATAAAAGAATATGAAAGTGTGGTGTGAGTTTAACTCCAACGTAAAAAAATGTTTTTAATTGGATAAATAAAAATGAAATAATCTGGGAGATAGGCAACATGCGGCTTCCTTCAACCATTTGGGAAAATGTTAATGTAAACCGTTCTTGAATATCCAAATTATTATTTTATATTCTAACCCTTGTTTTGTAACAGCTGTCCCATACTCCCATCAAAAATATTATAAAATAATTTGACATCAAAAGTTCCCATCTTTTGAGCGCACGATATTGTACCAAATATATGACCGACAAGTATCTATGCCTTAAAACATGTTTGTCGTTGCCTTATGAGCAGGCATTTGAAGATTAGAGTTTTTATAGAGTTTTGATTTAAATTATGAAGAATCATCCTTTGATTCCTCATATTTGAAGTTCAAAAATGTATTTAAGGGGTGTTTGGCAAGGACTTATTAACTTGTGACTTTTCTAAAATGAGTCTTTTCAAAAAATATTTGGATTAGCTTTGTGGTGAGAAAAATCAATAAGTTAATAAGTTAAAAAGTATGTGGTTAGCTTATACATGTAAAATGACTGTTTTCAAAGTTAATAAGTCAATAAGTCATAAAAAGTTTGCAAAGGTTAAAAATCCTCACTTTTTAAAAACTCATTTCAAATGCTTAAGTAGAAGTTGTTTTAAAATGTTTTTTTTCCTGTGCCAAACATTTTTTTAAAACTTATTGACTTCTCAAGAAGTCAATAAGTTAATAAAGAGTTTTTAGATGAAATTGCAAACATGTCCTTAATGTTATAAAGAAGTCAAGGAAAAGTTTCTAACAATTATTGTCCATTTAATCGAGGAAAATCCATAGAGTTAATATTTTTAAACCAATAAACCTAATCTACTCATAATCTAACACCTAATCCACTTATGTTCACGACGAGACTTGAACCTTTGACCTCAAAGATGAAGAACTAGATCCGATGCCGCTAGGCTAGAACTCAATTTGATTAAATGAAGCTTGAATTGTACTCCAATGGAGTTAAGTGTTTTAATCATGATTTAGATATGAATTTCGATGTTAATTAAAGATGATTTGTGTGTCTAAAACTTAGCTATAATATATTAAGTCCATATTATGTCGGTAGAAGTCAAGTTATAAGTGTTAGAATGGATTTGGACGAAGTTATAGAGCAATTTTTTTTAGGTTTTTAGACGAAGTGAGTGACCTTTGAAATTGATCGTGTCAAATGGCTACACGACCATGTTTGTCCATCACACATACATGTTTTTAACTTCTTTATTCGATAACAATGATTATTTGGCTGCTTCATGTTGTTCTTAATGGACAATATAAGAGTGTTAACGACGAGAGTGAGACTAATTAGCTTACAAGCAACATCGATTAATGATTAATAATGGTTTTGTGCCTATTACATAATTTAGGTGTCTACTGATACTTCAGAATTTTAAGGAAGCTTTTGTGGTAGTATCCTTTATAAGAAAGGTGAATTCACGGTATATCGAACTTGTGACCATAGTTTGGTTTGTTTTACCTTTTTTGGAACGAAAAATGGTTTGATTTACTTGCTTTTTAATGAGAGCTTAATTCCTTACTTATAGATGATTTTGATGGGAGCTAAATTGATCATGGTACATCAATTTCGATGAAGAACTTAATCTCATTATATATGGCTTCGATGAAGATTAATTACTCAGTACACTGCATAACTTTCAATGAAAAGCTTAACAAACTCATATATATATATATATATATATATATATATATATATATATATATATATATATATATATATATATATATATATATATATATATATATATATATATATATATATATATATATATAACTTACAAGAAAAGACTTAATGCTCATTATAGATGATTTTGATGAAAAGTTTAATTGCTTAATTTGATGAAATGATTTGCAATGTGATATGTGCATATTTAGTTACATATATTTCATGCATTATTTTAATAATTTTTGCTACATTTATGCTCATTATAGAACAAAAGATACTTAATTTGTTAAAAAAAATTATAGCAGCGAAGACATGCTCGGGATCACAAGGAAGCTATTGCGGAGCGGGAAGCCGGAAAATTGAATCAAAGTCAAAGAAGTCTTGAAACTGGAAGACCACGATGTGGTGATCACCACCACGTCATTGTACATGGGGAATTCCTGATCAAATAGTAACTTGGCGGATACACGATTTTTATGAAAGACCACGTCGCGATGGTGGTTAACCACGACGTGGTGAGCCAATTTTGGGCTTTATAAATAGAATGATTTCTCCATCAACCCTATCAAATTCTAGAAGCTATTATCAATTTTTGAAGGCCAGAAACATTCCTTGGAGGTTTTGCAACGTGAAGATTGATTTAAGGCTTGATTTTGAAGAGATATAAAGGCAACATCATTCTTTATCACTTAATTACTTTGTTTTGATTATGTTTAGCAAAGCAGATTTCATTTTTATGAGTCTGTTTCCGGTAGTCATGGGCCAAAAACCCTAACTTATGTTTAGAACAGAGAATCATTACGACTATGTCTTGATTTATTGGATCTTGGATTGTTGCTAGTTGCTTATTTGTTATGATAGCTTGTTAAAGACCATTTTGTGTTAATGATAACTACTTCTTCTGTTTATTGCTGAGTTTTTCTGAATTAGATGATCATTCTTATTTGGTAAACTTGAATCTTATGAATTTGTGACCATCCAAGTTATAAGACTAGTGTTTTGATCATAAACCTAGGGTTAAATAGAAGAGTAGGTAAATTAATGTGGAAGCTAATATGTGATGATCATTCATGTATTGAATTGATGTTATTATCCATTAATATCAATCATTAGTTCAAGTCTAGCATAACTCGAATTTAATACTAGTATTCTTATTTTTTTGTTCACCTTATCAATGTATGAATGAATTAGTTTTACTACGATCATAAAGTCTAATCAACTTAGGAATCGGTAAGCAATGAACAACTCAATCCATTTCACTTTCTAAGAAATCAACCACATGAGTACTATGACTTGTATATAAGCGGAAGTCTCTTTAATATACTGTCTTAATCCTTAATTTGAATTATTCTTGTTAGTTTAGTCGTATTTTGTGATAAATGCATTATGTTTCTAGACTTGCAAAACTAGAAATCCCCCATTTTCATTAGTTGTTTAAGTTAGTTAACATCTAGTAGTAATTTAGTTGCAATTTTCGTTCTCTGTGTTCGATATCCTACTTACCTGAACTTGTAACATCCGGAATTTCAGGTATCATATTTATTCGTTGTATTTCAAGTTTTATGGAAGAACTCGGCGAGTTGATGCGTAGACTCGCCGAGTAGAGACGCGAATCATTATCCGGGTGGAAGGCTGGACTCGGCGAGTCCACACTGTTTAATGAAACCCTAATTCCTCGGGTTTGGGGCCTATTTAAAGGGCCTTATGGCCGTCATTTGCGGCTACCAGACCCCAGAGATAAACCCTAAGTGAGCTAGAGAGATTGTGAGAGGAAAGGAGCCATTTCTTGATTATTTGTTAGTGTTTTTGCAAATAGAAGAGGACCAAGACAAGAGGAGGCTGAAGAGGGTGCTAATCCAGTGATTCCAGGGCTCAAAGACTTCATTTTGAGGTATTCATTCGACCCTTCTTCAGTTTATGGTGTAATTCTTAGAGTTAGGGCTTTTTAGCCCCTTTAGAGGATGGTTATATGGAGTAATTGGTCCCTTCTCGTGTTGGTGCTGTAGATCTGGACCCAAAGAGGTCCAGAGACCCTTTTCCTTTGAGCTTTATGAGTGTTAATGGGGGTTATAAGCTTAGGATGTCATTTTAGAGGTCATATCTTCAAATAAGGCCTTTGAGCCTTTGCATGAGCACCAAGATGTTAGCTTTACGTGATTATAATGCTTTGGGAAGCTGGATCTACGGTTTAGAGGAGCGGATCTGACCTCAGGAGGTCAGTTCAGCTTGAGCATGGCATGAACTCGCCGAGTAGGACGAGGGTTTTCCCGATAATCACACAGTTGGTGACTCACTGAGTTGGGGAAGTGACTCGGTGAGTCAGGGGGAATCTAGAGGACAGAGTGCACGATGGTACTCGCCGAGTCAGGAGCGGGACTCGGCGAGTTGGGTCGGGACATTTCACAGATTGTGATCAGTGATGATTTGCAGAGTTGAGGTTGACTCAGTGAGTCGAATGAGGACTAGGAGAGTGAAGAACACGTGTGGACTCGCCGAGTCACAGTTGTGCACTCGGCGAGTTTGGTCAAGGTTGACCGTTGACTTCGTTGACTTTTAGGGTTAGTCAATGTTTGGACCTTAGAGTCATCGGAAGGGTAGGATAGTCTTTTACCCTTCCTAGAGGATGTATAGACAGAGAGATTAGCCTAGCCCTGAGGGTTGTATTAATTAGAGTATTTATTTCATGTGATTAGGCAGGGGCTAGACCAGAGTTTACCGAGTCAGAGATTTACTGAGATATCCGAGGTGAGTCTTCTCACTATACCTTACCTTGAGTAGGTAATCAGAGTTATGTGATACATTGTTTGTATGGTATTTTAGGGAACTCACTAAGCTTCGTGCTTACAGTGTTTTGTGTTATGTGTTTCAGGTACTAGTGAGGATCGCAGGAAGGCGCCGACTTGAACGGTACACACACGAGATTTTTATGTTATGAGATCTTGGGATTGATATGTGTTATGAATTGAGTTTTAAACAATGATGTTTTTATGAATAATGAATGAATTATGTTTTTATAAAATGCGAAAAATTATTTTGAAATTTACGGTGTTACAGAACTATCCTGCTATTCGATTAGGTACACTGCCTATCGCGTATTAGTTAGTATAGAATATAGATTAGTTGGTTTATTAGTGAGTACAGAAAATCCGTATCACAATGTACTTACCCTATGTGTACTCACTTGACTTTTGTCAAATGTATTCTTTGATGCGAGGTTGAGATGAATGATTTCTGTTAGAAGTTATGGATGAGAATATAACATAGAGTAAAGACCTTTTGAATTAGATGTAATGATAGTTAACTATGAAAACCTTATCGATGCTTTTGAATGATATTGTTCCCTCTCATAAGTTTCAGTTTAACAACATATTTTGCTTCAAAAGTTTGATTACTTTGGGAGTATCAATTTAAAAAAAAATGTTTTTAAATGACCATTCCTACTAACCTAATAAGGGATATTTAAAAGAATATTTCAGTTAAATCATACGTGAAGTCTTATATTTTTTTTTAAATATTAGTATAAACTAAAATAAGATAATAAAAATTACAACATAGAAAAATAATAATTTTAGATTAAATATAAACAAGATAAAACCACATTGACCAACAACAACATAAAAACCACAAACACTATTAAGACCATCCGATATAACTACCACGACAACAAATGTGAAGGGATGTTGCTGTCACCCCTACACATCATGTTTTTTAATTAAATATATATATATATATATATATATATATATATATATATATATATATATATATATATATATGCTAAATTTGTAATAAAAATAAAAACATTACATTACATAAATAAAATAAAAACATAGAAAAAATACCGAACATTTAAATAACCCTAAAATTGCATAAATGAAAAATAAAAGTTTCATAAAAAATACATAACCAATAATAAATTATCCATTGTCGTTCATGGTGTTTTGTACGGAACTATGGATACTCCGCTGGTTCTTCTCGAAAATATTGGCATATTTCAACATCTTGAATTTCAGAAGGATTTAATCGAATTGGAATGAACTGTCGATCCAAATTAACTATGTCGTTCTCATTATACGTGCAAATCGTTATACATTTATATTCAACCATCATATTATATAGTATGATGCATGCACGCATTATTGTTTGCATCATGCCGTTATTCTAGAATCGTGTAACGTGTTTCACTACATGTCATTTCTGCTTGAGGACTTCAAATGTTGTCACTATGTCCTTTCTAGTAGATTCCTATATTTTTTTTGTGAATTTCTTTGCTTTTTCAATTTGAGGTACTACATATACCTTCACAAAGGTGGAATAATCTAGGTATATCCCATCATAAAGGAAGTAATCATGTTTGTATCCATGTATGTTCACCATGAAAGACATATCAGTTACTCACCCGGTTCAAATATCATTGAAAACGGGTGACTGGCGAAGAACACTTCGGTCATTATTAGACCTTGCAACCCCAAAGTACGCATGTCAAAACTACAAATCATGAGATGCAACAACTTCTAGTATCATACATGGTTTATCTATAACACATAACACCTCGGGTAAATTAATCGTACTACGCATTTGGACATTTTTCGATGCCTAATGTGTACATTCTAGGCTACAAATCATTCCCAGTAAACTATGTATTGCTTCATGTGCCAAATATAATTTCTTAATATCACGTGTTGTAGGTTTATGCAAATATTCTTTGCCAGAAACCTCAATAACACATGCACAAAAAATCTACACACTCCACTAAGACCTTAAGTACCTAAGTGCACGCAAACATTTCAGTATAGTACTAAAACTCATTCACACTCTATCAGTGGCGGAGCTTCAACATATATTTTGGGGGGAGGGGGGGGTCGAAAATATAATGCGTATAAAAATTGGTGAACAGGGGGGGGGGGGGGCAAAGCCAAAATTTTATATTTTTGGGCATAATATGTACAAACTAATGACGTACCAAAAGTTCATATGTTGTTTTGCCGATCTCGATTGACAACCATTCTTTTATTACTAACATATGTGTGCTTTTGGTTGACAATGTTTTGATTAACATTAAAGAATGTTGCGATAAACTCTCCATCATCCGAATAATAAGTTTTAACAAATTCTATCTTTATTGTGTTAAAAGTATAAAAGAGAGTGAGGTTATGTGTGAAATAGAATGATATATAGAAGTGTGATAAATTATCTTTAAAAAAGTTTGATTTTCTTTTAATGAAAATGACCATTGGATGTTGCTTTTAGCCCATTGGTCGTTCTCCATTGCGATTGTGACCACAATAGCAACCACCACCACCACACACAGTATGGTGTGAACGATCATGGTGGGCTGCCACCGTGACAACAAACCCTCTTCGTTGTTGGTATACGGCAAGGTATAATATAACAAATAAAAATATGGACTAAAATGTAACCATTTATAAACAATATGGACCATTTTACAAAAACAAAAATCTATACAAAAGTTTTAAGTCATTACACGTCTAATAAATTAACGAAGAAACTAAAAATTGAATAACATAACATGATAGCAAGCATCTTCTAGGGTTTCTCACCAACTCATCCTACTCGAGTTTCCAGTAATTCTATGACAAAATTGCAAGAATGGTCCCTGTGGTATGTCCAAAAATGCTACTTTGGGCCAAACAGGTTTGGACTAGCGCAAATAGTCCAAAAGTTTTCATTTTGCTGCGTTTTGGTCCAAAACAGTTTAAAATTTTTAAAAATGACGAATTTGCCCTTTTCCATTTGTTTTTTCTTTTCTTTTTGTTATTTAATTATTCTCTAACTAAAAATATAAAAAATAAAAGAAACTCTCTCTCTCTCTCTCTCTCTCTCTCTCCTAATCTCTAGAAAAACCCAGCAACCATCGAATTTGTTGCCTTCTACAACCCAACCTCTCGTCTTCCTTCCATTTTAATGGCAGACCGACCTAGTAACCACCAAACCCCCGCCATGGCCAGCTGAAGCAAGCCTCCGATCGATCGCAAACAGGACCGTCGACACTGTTCAGCGGAGAAAAAGAACCGACGACATCCACCATTTCCCTTTTGTATTCATCTCTTTTCGACCCTCACGCTGCTTCCATTCGTTCTTCCTTATTCCTCCATCGATATTAGTAACCATTTTTCTTTTCTGTTCAGAACACACCATTTTCATCTTCTTTGAATGTGATTCTGAGTTCCTTTTCAGTGTGTGTATTTAACCCAGATCTCAAAGTTTGATTATGGAACAGGTTCTGTAGGTGCCACCTCTGATACCAATGATGGTTATGAATCTGCTGTAGGGGCAAGATCAGTTTTCAACTTAGCTTCTTCCAAGATTAGTTTGCAACCCAATTTAACTCCTAATCGAACATATCAAGCCTCGTTTACCCCTAATTTCTTTTAATTCATGCTTAAGCAAAGTCGATTCCTCAACAATACAAGGTATCTTATTAGATTCAAGCCTTAATCCTTCTGTTCAAGTTTCGATTTTGGTTGGTGCTAGGGCTTGCTTTAATAGGAAGCTCCAGCAAGGGTTAGATCGAAAAAACCGAACCTTGAAACACCAACAAGGTTAGATCGACGACAAGGGTTTCACACTAGAAATCGGAACCCCCCTTCACTTCTCAAAATCCAATCGACAAACACAGTCACCCAAAGTCGCACCCTCCTTCTCTTTCTTCTAAACTCGATTACAATTCTCTTTTTTCTCCTTTATGAATCGATTGTAGCTCCTTATTTTATCTCTCTCTCTCTCTCTCTCTTTTTTTTTTTTTTTTTTTTTTTTTTTACATTTGCAACTGTTAGGAATGGTGATAATTGAGGAATAATGGAGGTCTTGGGTGATTGAAGGTGGCGTTGGACGGTGGTGTTTGTGTGGGTGGTATAGGGTGATGAACGAGAGAGGGGGAGAGAGAGAGAGAGAGAGAGAGAGAGGGAGGGAGAAAGAGAGAGAGAGAGAGATTTTCTTTAATTTTTTAATATTTTTTTAGTTAGAAAATAATTAAATAACAAAAAGAAAAGAAAAAAACAAATGGAAAAGAGCAAATTCGTCAATTTTAGAAATTTTAAACTGTTTTGGACCAAAAACGCAGGAAAATGAAAACCTTTGGACTATTTGTGCTAGTCCAAACCTGTTTGGCTCAAAGTAGCATTTTTGGACATAACACAAGGACCATTCTTACAATTTTGTCTAATTCTATATACTTTTTTCTTTTTTTTATTTTTTTATTTTTTTATTTTTATATACACTGAACTATCAATTTGCCCTTTTCGTCACAAGGTCTATAGTCTATAAAGTATAAACTCAAATCGGAACAGTATCCTTCTTCCTCCCATACCCATTGCTCCATTTGAAGCATGTCTAAAGCTATTAGACTTACCGCCGTTTTCATAACAACCGTTCTCCTCCTCTCCCTGCTACAATACGCCGTCGCTCGTCCGCCGCCGGTCGTCACTCCCGTTGGAACTCATCATACAGTACGCCAATTTCGTTTTTCTCCTTTTTATGTAATATGATATTTATAGATCATTGATTCATTGTTTCACTTTCATATGGACTTTCGGATCGATTAGTTATTGAAGGATGAAGAGATTAACAATCATAATGTCGAAGAAAATTGCAGAGGAGATGGAGAAGAAGAATGCCTGATGAGACGAACACTCGCAGTTCATCTTGATTATATTTACACCCAAAGCAAGCAGCCATGAATTAACTAATTAATTGAATTCCCTTTCTTGAATAAACAAAGGAAAAGCAATAATTAGCTTCAATATAACAAGTTTTAGATATAGATTTTAATGTAAAATTGACAAAAACTTAAGTTAGGCGTATAGATGTATGATATGAATTATGATCGTGTTTACAAATTTGTTGAATTCGTATTTACATATGGATATTACTTTGTATTATGAATCCGTATGTATATCATCACTGAATGTATGAAATAATCAAGTTATGGGATTTTGTGTACAAGTTAACTTAGTGTAGTTTGAATTTGTTTGGACTTTGGAATGTGAAGAAGTCAAAATTGTTGTATTTGGGAATGTGAAGAAGTCAAAATTTGTGGATTTGGAATGTGAAGCAGTCAAAATTGTAGTAAAATCCAACTAGGTAGTCTATTGATTCTTCAAGTATTTTCTTATTAGTGTTCATGATGATCTATAGTAATAAGAACCATCTTGAATATGAGTTGTTTGTATGTGGAAAACAAGTAGAATTATTCTAAAATTAAAATTCAACAAAATGTGGATTTTGTCAAACAATTATCACTTTTAGTATAATGGATTTATAGATGATGGATGATAAAGCTCAATTTTTTTTGAATGATAATGATGTAGGCTTTATTTGGAAGAAGGAATGCATGCTGTACAAAAAGTTTTGTAATGATATGATTTTAAATTATTTTTTCGTGAAACATGAAGGAAACGTTACCATGTCCTACTTAATCAAGCATGAATAAGACATCATGGTCTTTAGATAATTATATATCCGATATAATATAATTTCAATGATTGCTTTGCTTATCTTATGTGCGATAAATATAATTTCACCGGTTACATAAAGACATGTAGGTAAAAAATATTTTCAATAGAATTTAACATAATTGTTGGTGATATTAGTATTTGGTTACATAAAGACACGTAGGTAAAGAATATTTTCAATAGAATTTAAACTAATTGTTGGTGATATTAATATTAGATAATCATTTAGTGTACGTATAATTAGAATTTGCATGAGAGTCGAAAGAACTCAAATAGTTATATGATTACAAGTCATGTAGTGCGATGTGTTGTAACACCTGACAAATTAATATAATGCACATAAAAAAAATCATTTTTAAACCACTAAACAACAAGATGTACATTGTATTAATATCTAGTTTATAAATAATTATCAAAAGGATCATATTCTACAAAACTATATAAAGATTTGAGTCGGACATTACCATTCATCTAACAATTCTTTTATATCTCGTCTACCTCTTTGCCCTTGCCGAGTCTACATGATCTTGAAAGGCACAACAACTAACAATTAAGATATAATATCAATTATAAATAATCATAGAGATCAAATCAACCAGACATGCATATAATTACATAAAGCCTTCCAAGATAATTTATGTAACGCCTCGATTTCCCGAGGATCAATTTATGGATATAAATTCTCATGAGTTCAGGGCTACTCGACGAGTTGGTTGCTTGACTCGCTGAGTAGCAGCGGGTTGGTCCACGAGTTTAAGTGACCTACTCGCCGAGTCCAAGTAGGGACTCGACGAGTATAAGCTGGAGGATGAAACCCTAATTTCCGGGGTTTTGCATCCTATTTAAAGGATCATAAGACCTCCTCAGCCTCCCTTCAGTCCCTTTGAGAGGCAGAAAACCCTAGTTTCGTGTGAGAACTCCATTTGAGTGTGTTTAAGATTTGGAAGGTGAAGTTGGTGAAGGAAGCTTGAAGATCAAGAAGCTAGCAGCAAAGAACTCGTGTGGATCTATAACTTGCCTCCTCTAGCTTTGTTCTGAGGTATCAATTCGTGATCCTAGCTCTATTTTCCTTCTAGATCTCTCTTGGGTGAAATTAGGGCTTTTTACCTTGTTTTCGGAGCTATCTCTTGGTGAATAAGCTAGATCTGAAGTTGCAACTTCAGATCTGGACCTTTCTTGGGTTATAAGTTCATAAAGTCTGAGCCCTTGCAAAGAATGAACCCTTCTCAAGGAGTTAAAACCCATATCAAGCTCGGATCTGCCAATTAGAGCATCTAGTGCTATGCATGCACGTAAAGCTTGCAGCTTTACGTGATAAACATGTATTGGGAAGCTAGATCTACTATTTGGAGCCTTTGCATGGCTTAAAAAGCCTCTGTTTGGATAAAGGACTGAATGAGCTTGGCGAGTCGCAACTTTAATTCTCATTCTTTAGCCATCTTGACACTTTTGGTCCTTCCAATCAATATTTTTATATTTTTTAGGAACCTTGTAATATTTAAAGTTTGGCCACAAAACTTTAACGGTTTTACAACTTTGATCATTTTTCTAAAAAGTTGCTAAATCCTACCCCTTTAATTTTATAGTCATTTTGACACTTCTGGTCCTTGCGGTCAAAACTTTTACATTTTTTCATAAAAACATGAAAAAAACGGTTTGGTGCAACGCCCAGGCTTTTCATCATTGCACTATCTACAACTATCATATTCATCGATTCGAAAACAACATTGAAAGCTTCTGGCCCGCGTAGCGGGGGTAACCTTTCTAGTTATTATTTATATTCTAACCCTTGTTTTTGTAACAGCTGTCCCATACTTGTAGCACCTGGTTTCCGGTATGTAAATTTTATTTGAGCATTGCCCTAATTTAGCCTCCGACTCGGCGAGTCATAGGGTCCGACTCGCCGAGTAGGGACGAGACTCAGGACGCGTTTTAAGTAGGCGACTCGACGAGTCCATATCCTGGACTCGGCGAGTCACCGCTGCGGGATGAAACCCTAAGTTTCAAGGGTTTGCACCCTATTTAAACTCTCATTCCGCCCCAACTCGTCCCCATTCACCCCCAGAACTCCCCCTACATCGTTTTTCCTTGTTTCCTTGAGAGTTTGAGGTGTTCTTGGTGTGTTCTTGAAGGTTTTGAAGAGTAAGAGGAGTAGATCAAGAAGAGGAGAAGGAGATCAGCCATCCTTGTGTCATTTCAACATTTCCTTTGAGGTATAACCCGTTTTCCCCTTGATTCTATGCTTAAAACTTCATTTGGGTCCTTCTTGGTCAATTCCCCAAGTTTGCATGTTCATTATATGTTGTAATAAGGCGTTTGGCCTTTGGATCTATGTAAGATTGAGCTCCAGGAGCTCAGATCTGTTAGCTTTTTGACCTCATGAGGCTTGTTAGCCCTAGATCTACCATTTTGAGATATTTTGAGCCTTATAATCCATATTGGTGAATATCCACACGTAAAGTTGGAAACTTTACGTGTGATTCGTGTCCTAGAAGTCCAGATCTATGAATGGCATGGTCTGGAACCGAGCAAATCGGTATATTTAAGAAGTGCATGGCGACGACTCGGCGAGTCGCATAGGTGACTCGGCGAGTCTGGTCGCGAGTCACCGAATTGGTCCCTTCTTCATGTGTCGAGTTGAGCCTTGAGTCACAGGGGGTGACTCGGTGAGTTGGGAGCTGAACTCACCCATGTTAGGACCCGGCGAGTCAATGCCCTGACTCGGCGAGTCCAAGGCAATCTTCATAGCTCAAGAACAGACTCGGCGAGTTGTTCATACAACTCGGCGAGTCTTAGCAGAAAGTGTTCATCGGATGAAGATGAACTCGACGAGTTGTTCATACAACTCGGCGAGTAGGATGAAGGTGTTGAATGGCAGTTAGAAGGTGAACTCGTCGAGTCATAGCCCGACTCGACGAGTAGAACCAGGGACCCAGGACATTGGTTTGCTAGGGACTCGGCGAGTGGTGATCCACTCGGCGAGTCGGGTCAACTGAAAGTTGACTCCAGCTTTGGCTTAGAGTTAATCCAGGGGTAAAATGGTCATTTTACCTAAAGGACAGTTAGCAGTGTTTGATTGAGTATGTCGTGGAAATTGCAGCCGGAGGACTCCCGGAATAGCAGCAGTCAGTTAGTTCCCGATCAGTTCAGCAGCTACCTTGAGGTGAGTTACCTTCCAGTAGCGGTGGGTCTACGGCCACAATGCCGACCCACCAGTAGGAGTTGTATGTTAGATGATTGTCTTTGTGATATCATCTAGGTTTGCTACTACCTGATATGTTATATGCTGGCATGATATGTTGTATGTGATAGTAGTAGAGTTCGGTTGTTAGGACCGAAGGGTAGTCGGACACCCCAGATACGTCCGACAGTATGTGATGATATGTTTGCATGCTGGCTTGTTATGTTATATGTGATCGTAGTAGTAGGGGGTGAAATAGTCCCCGAGGATCGGTTGTTAGGACCGATGGGTAGTCAGCACCCCAGAATGGCTTGACACGGGTCAGACGGCACCCCAGAATGGCCGTATGGGTAGGTCGGCACCCCAGAATGGCCGTACCGGGTAGTCAGGCACCCCAGAATAGCCTGGCAGTTCGTATGTTATGTGTTTGTATGGTATGTGGTACGTTGGGGGGAACTCACTAAGCTTTGTGCTTACGTTTACAGTTTTGTTTTCAGGTACCTCTGCATCGAAGGGGAAGGAGCCGGCGCGGTAGCGGCACGTCATACACACACTTTTCGGTTTCCGCATTTATGAGATTCACTGGGACTGTACTCTGATATTTTGATGGGATGTATGGGGTGGCTTTTTAGAACATGGTTGCAATGTGTTATGGTGTGAACAAACAATGTTTTTAATCATTAATGTTTTCTAAAGTAATATTCTAAAAAATGAAATTTTCGGACGTAAAAATTGGGTCGTTACAAGTTGGTATCAGAGCCCTGGTTTGAGGGATTCGGACACGCCTTCGGGAGTGTTTGGACTCAAACCGAGGGATTGAAAAAAAAATTTTCCAAAAGAAATTATTCTTTAAAACCCGGAAAAGAGTCACGAGAAAGAGTAAAGTGTGTGACGTGCGCGACCGGCCGAGCTCGAGTAAGTATTCCCCCTAGTACCCATACAAGTTTATGTTATGTTTATCAGCTTTACGAATATTGCATGCTAGAATAGGCTAAGGATCTAGGAGTGATGCCTTATGTGCCTGTTTGTTTGTTACAACTTATTGAATATTGCATGCTAGAATTGAGTAGACAGCAGTAGGGTAGCCTGTTTAGGTTATGCCTGATAGTATGAGCTTAGCATCCTATGTTAAGTGTCGTTTCTTGTTCTAAGAACAGTTTTGGCTTGAGTCTGTTTTTCCTTATCCGAATGCTGCTTGCTTCGTGCTTGGTGGGATTCTGAGTAATGGGAGTGAGCCACTAGGTAAACACGTCACGCCACATGTAATCAGGGTTGAATAATCCCAAAGTGTTGGAACTGGCCCTATTGCGCAGCTCTTGTTTGAGTCCAACCGTTGTAGGGACGGATCTTTTACTTGAAGGATTATCTAATCCTCATTACATGTGATGGTGTTTAGGTGGTGGCTAACTGGCATTATGAGGAGACCTACAGCAGCTGAGGACCAGTTGTGTTGAGCTCGAGTTCTTCCTAGGGCAAGCCTAGGGTGAGGATATCGGAGAGTAGCAGTAGTAGAGGGGAGTTGGTGGAGTCGAGGAATTCCTCGGAGAAGGTACGGATAGATGTGGAAGGTAGTATGGGCCCGTACTACTGAAAGCAGAGGATCCGTACCCGAGCCGAGGAAGGCCAAGACGAGACCAAGGAACCTGTAAGTAGTCGAGATCCCTCAGAAAGTAGCAGTACCACTAAGGATTATTATTGATGTTTTGCAGAATGGTGGTACTTCGACCAAGACCGACAGATGGCGGGTCAGGAGAGGGGTCAGGTTCGGGATCTGGTACCGAGCCGATTGAGGAGAGGCTACGTGAGTTCATCACGTCGGAGATCACTAGGGGCATCCTTGAGTCGACCCCCATCATCTTTGGGTCGATCAAGGAAGGGATCGTGGAGATGATGGAGGATCGCCTACGGGCATTCAGGAGCGACTTGGCCTCTAGCCAGTCAGGATCTCGCACACTGTCCTTCAAGGACTTCAGGAGCAGTGGTGCGCCGGATTTCCATGGGGTGAAGGACCCCATTGTCGCCAGGCGGTGGATTGCGGATATCGAGTCCGCCCAGTTGATCAGCTTCTGCCCCGAGGGGTCGAAGGTGAGGTACGCAGCAGGGTGTTTACGGGACCGGGCCCGAGATTGGTGGGAGTCAGTGGGTGACTCGATGGGAGCCCCGGCTATCGAGGCAATGACCTGGTCGGACTTTGTGGCTAGGTTCAGGGCAGAGTTTGCGCCAGCGGTCGAGCTTCAGCAGCTGGCCAGGGAGTTCTTAGACATGAGGCAGACGACAGAGACCGTGGCGGAGATCACCGCCAAGTTTCGGGAGAGGGCTTTATTGGTGCCCCAGTATGCAGGTGACGAGGATATGAGGAGGACTCGTTACCACGATATGCTACGAGCTGACATTCGGGAGCATGTTAGTTTTTCGGCTTGCCCTACCCTGGACTCCATGATTGCCAAGGCTAGAGAGAGAGAGATAGATTTGGAGCACATCCGGAAACGGAAACTTGAGGATGGTCAGTCATCGGGGGCTTCGGGGAAGAAGCCCAAGGGATCAGATGGGAGGCCGAAAGGCCAGTCGGGACCGAGCCGCTGCAGGAGGTGCGGCAGGCCGCACGAGGGGGCGTGCAGGATGGGATCGTTAGGCTGCTACAAGTGCGGCAAGTTTGGGCATATCAGCAAGGATTGCACTGCTCCTGCGACCGTTGTTCAGACATCGGAGTTGCTGTGTTTCCACTGCAACCAGAGGGGCCACAAGAAGGCCAATTGCCCCATGTGGACAGCTTCAGCGCCAGTGAAGGCGCCAGCCCCAGCGACCCTGCGGATCACGGATGGCCGTCAGGGCAAGGCAGAGGCTCCAGTGGTAAGGAGTCGGGCATTTCAGTTGACTGCCGAGGAGGCACGCGCCGCGCCCGATGTGGTGACGGGTATGATTCCTTCCTTCTATCCTTTATTTTACGTTGTTATGATATTGATATGTGCTCCGTGTGTATACATGTGTATTAGGATCGTTCCATGTGAACGGCATCCCGGTTCAGGTATTGTTCGACTCGGGTGCATCCCGATCGTTCGTTTCTCTTGCTCTTAGCAAGAGATTTCATGAGACTTCAGGTGAGTTAGATTGCCCGTTAGAGGTAGAGATTGCCGATGATCGATCGGTGCGAGCATCGATGGTGTTTCGAGATTGTGTCCTGCGACTGTTTGAGGAGTGTTACCTGGTAGACTTGGTTCCCATTCCATTGCGTGGGAACAAGGTGATTATTGGTATGGATTGGTTGAGCCCTAATGGGGCAGTGATAGATTGCGCACAGCAGCTAGTGCGAGTCAAGACCCCAAGCGGGGGAGAGTTAGTGATTCATGGAGAGCGGCCGCAGTGTGGACCCACTGTATGTTCAGCAGCGAGGGCTAGGCGCTACCTTCAGCAGGGATGCGCGGGTTATGTCGCGTACGTGATGGACACCCGGGAGGCGGGTAAGGCGACCGTGAGCGAGGTCCCGGTGGTTCGAAATTTTGCTGATGTTTTTCCGGAGGAACTACCTGGGATACCTCCGGAGCGACAGGTGGAGTTCAGGATTGACCTCGTTCCCGGTGCGGCTCCGATAGCCAAGGCACCGTATCGGTTGGCTCCTCCCGAGATGCAGGAGTTGTCTACGCAGCTGCAGGAGCTGCTGGACAAGGGATTTATTCGGCCGAGCAGTTCGCCCTGGGGAGCCCCGATTCTGTTTGTGAAGAAGAAGGATGGGTCGCATCGGATGTGTATAGATTATCGGGAGCTGAACAAGGTAACGGTGAAGAACCGTTACCCGCTTCCGAGGATTGATGACCTCTTTGACCAGCTTCAGGGCGCATCTTGGTTCTCCAAGATTGATTTGCGTTCGGGTTATCATCAGATGAGGGTCAGGGAGGAGGATATGCAGAAGACCGCGTTTCGGACGCGCTATGGCCATTACGAGTTTGTGGTGATGCCGTTTGGGCTCACCAATGCTCCTGCCGCGTTCATGGACCTCATGAACCGTGTATGCAGACCGATGCTGGACCGGTCTGTGATAGTCTTTATCGATGATATCTTGGTTTATTCCAAGACCCGGGAGGAACATGAGGAGCATTTGAGAGAGGTGTTAGAGACCCTGAGGAGGGAGAGCTTGCATGCCAAGTTCTCCAAGTGTGAGTTTTGGTTGCGCGAGGTGCAATTTCTGGGGCACCTCGTCAACCAGAACGGGATTCTGGTCGATCCGGCCAAGGTCGAGGCCGTGATGAGATGGGAAGTTCCGAAGTCCCCATCTGAGATTCGAAGCTTCCTAGGATTGGCAGGCTACTATCGGAGATTTATCCAGGATTTCTCCAAGATAGCCGTGCCCCTGACGCGGTTGACGAAGAAAGCCGTGGTCTTTCGGTGGGGACCCGAGCAGCAGGCTGCATTTGAGACGCTGAGACAGAGATTGTGTGAGGCGCCGATCTTAGCCCTGCCAGAGGGCGTAGAGGATTTCGTGGTTTATTGCGATGCGTCCATTTCTGGGTTGGGTGCGGTGCTGATGCAAAGGGGGCATGTCATTGCTTACGCTTCGAGGCAGCTCAAGCCTCACGAGGCGAACTACCCGACGCACGATTTGGAGTTGGGGGCGGTGGTATTTGCCCTCAAGATTTGGCGACATTACCTCTATGGGGTTCGGTGTACCATCTACACGGACCACAAGAGCTTGAGGTACCTCATGGACCAGCCGAATCTGAACATGAGGCAGCGTCGGTGGTTGGATGTGGTGAAGGATTATGATTGCGAGATCCTTTACCACCCGGGAAAGGCCAATGTGGTGGCCGATGCGCTTAGCCGCAAGACGGCGCCGATCGGGGACGCCTGTTTGAGGATGACTGTGGTGACTCCCCTGTTGGAGCAGATTCGGGAAGCTCAACAGGAGGCTATCAAGGAGGAGCATCGGAAGAACGAGCGCGTAGTAGGTCAGGTTTCCTCCTTCGATTATGATAGCCGAGGGTTATTGACACTACACCATAGGGTGTGGGTGCCGTATCACGGGGGCGTGCGCCAGATTTTGATGGAGGAGGCGCACAAGTCCCGATTATCTATTCATCCCGGGGCGACGAAGATGTATAGGGATCTTCGTCTAGACTATTGGTGGCCCTGCATGAAGCGGGATGTGGCATGGTACGTCGAGCGGTGCTTGACCTGCAGGAAGGTCAAGGCCGAACATCAGAGGCCGCATGGCAAGATGCAGCCGTTGGACATTCCACTGTGGAAGTGGGAAGATATCACGATGGATTTTATCACGAAGCTTCCCAGGACCGCGCGTGGAGTGGATTCGATTTGGGTCATCGTGGATAGATTGACCAAGAGTGCTCACTTTATTCCGATTCCGGAGAGCATATCGGCCGAGAAATTGGCCAACATCTATATCAGGGAGATTGTGGCACGGCATGGGGTGCCAGTATCGGTGATCTCGGACAGGGATGTGCGTTTTACTTCCAGGTTTTGGAAGAGATTCCATGACGAGTTGGGCACTCGTCTGCATTTCAGCACCGCCTTTCACCCGCAGACAGATGGACAGAGTGAGCGGACCATCCAGACTTTGGAGGACATGTTGCGGGCGTGTGTTCTGGATTTCGGTGGTAGCTGGGATACCTATCTTCCTTTGGCTGAGTTCTCCTACAACAACAGCTATCACGCGAGTATCGACCGCCCTCCCTTCGAGATGTTGTACGGACGGAGGTGTAGGACCCCGATATGCTGGGGTGAGGTTGGCCAGAGAGTTATGGGAAGCACCGAAGTGGTGCTCAAGACGACTGAGAGGATACAGCAGGTCCGGAGCAGGCTTCAGACTGCTCAGAGTCGACAGAAAAGTTATGCCGACAAGCGTCGATCCGATTTAGAGTTCCAGGTCGGGGATATGGTCCTCCTGAAGGTGTCACCGTGGAAAGGCGTCATCCGATTCAGGAAGCGGGGCAAGTTGGGCCCGCGATTCATCGGACCGTTCAGGGTCTTAGCCCGGGTGGGCAAGGTAGCATATAGGCTGGATCTGCCAGCCGAGCTTAGCCAGATCCACAGCACTTTCCATGTTTCGCAGTTGCGGAAGTGCCTAGTGGACGATTCTGCAGTAGTACCTTTGGAAGATATTCAGGTTGATGACAGCCTGAACTACATCGAGCGCCCAGTCGCAATCCTCGACAGGAAGTCGAAGGATTTAAGGAACAAGAGGGTGGAGCTAGTGAAGGTGCAATGGCAGCACCGCAAGGGTTCAGAGTGGACTTGGGAGCCGGTAGACGAGATGATGGAGCACTACCCCGAGCTGTTTCAGGATCAGGCCGCAGACTTCGAGGATGAAGTCTAAAATAAGTGGGGGAGATTTGTAGCACCTGGTTTCCGGTATGTGAATTTTATTTGAGCATTGCCCTAATTTAGCCTCCGACTCGGCGAGTCATAGGGTCCGACTCGCCGAGTAGGGACGAGACTCAGGACGCGTTTTAAGTAGGCGACTCGACGAGTCCATATCCTGGACTCGGCGAGTCACCGCTGCGGGATGAAACCCTAAGTTTCAAGGGTTTGCACCCTATTTAAACTCTCATTCCGCCCCAACTCGTCCCCATTCACCCCCAGAACTCCCCCTACATCGTTTTTCCTTGTTTCCTTGAGAGTTTGAGGTGTTCTTGGTGTGTTCTTGAAGGTTTTGAAGAGTAAGAGGAGTAGATCAAGAAGAGGAGAAGGAGATCAGCCATCCTTGTGTCATTTCAACATTTCCTTTGAGGTATAACCCGTTTTCCCCTTGATTCTATGCTTAAAACTTCATTTGGGTCCTTCTTGGTCAATTCCCCAAGTTTGCATGTTCATTATATGTTGTAATAAGGCGTTTGGCCTTTGGATCTATGTAAGATTGAGCTCCAGGAGCTCAGATCTGTTAGCTTTTTGACCTCATGAGGCTTGTTAGCCCTAGATCTACCATTTTGAGATATTTTGAGCCTTATAATCCATATTGGTGAATATCCACACGTAAAGTTGGAAACTTTACGTGTGATTCGTGTCCTAGAAGTCCAGATCTATGAATGGCATGGTCTGGAACCGAGCAAATCGGTATATTTAAGAAGTGCATGGCGACGACTCGGCGAGTCGCATAGGTGACTCGGCGAGTCTGGTCGCGAGTCACCGAATTGGTCCCTTCTTCATGTGTCGAGTTGAGCCTTGAGTCACAGGGGGTGACTCGGTGAGTTGGGAGCTGAACTCACCCATGTTAGGACCCGGCGAGTCAATGCCCTGACTCGGCGAGTCCAAGGCAATCTTCATAGCTCAAGAACAGACTCGGCGAGTTGTTCATACAACTCGGCGAGTCTTAGCAGAAAGTGTTCATCGGATGAAGATGAACTCGACGAGTTGTTCATACAACTCGGCGAGTAGGATGAAGGTGTTGAATGGCAGTTAGAAGGTGAACTCGTCGAGTCATAGCCCGACTCGACGAGTAGAACCAGGGACCCAGGACATTGGTTTGCTAGGGACTCGGCGAGTGGTGATCCACTCGGCGAGTCGGGTCAACTGAAAGTTGACTCCAGCTTTGGCTTAGAGTTAATCCAGGGGTAAAATGGTCATTTTACCTAAAGGACAGTTAGCAGTGTTTGATTGAGTATGTCGTGGAAATTGCAGCCGGAGGACTCCCGGAATAGCAGCAGTCAGTTAGTTCCCGATCAGTTCAGCAGCTACCTTGAGGTGAGTTACCTTCCAGTAGCGGTGGGTCTACGGCCACAATGCCGACCCACCAGTAGGAGTTGTATGTTAGATGATTGTCTTTGTGATATCATCTAGGTTTGCTACTACCTGATATGTTATATGCTGGCATGATATGTTGTATGTGATAGTAGTAGAGTTCGGTTGTTAGGACCGAAGGGTAGTCGGACACCCCAGATACGTCCGACAGTATGTGATGATATGTTTGCATGCTGGCTTGTTATGTTATATGTGATCGTAGTAGTAGGGGGTGAAATAGTCCCCGAGGATCGGTTGTTAGGACCGATGGGTAGTCAGCACCCCAGAATGGCTTGACACGGGTCAGACGGCACCCCAGAATGGCCGTATGGGTAGGTCGGCACCCCAGAATGGCCGTACCGGGTAGTCAGGCACCCCAGAATAGCCTGGCAGTTCGTATGTTATATGTTTGTATGGTATGTGGTACGTTGGGGGGAACTCACTAAGCTTTGTGCTTACGTTTACAGTTTTGTTTTCAGGTACCTCTGCATCGAAGGGGAAGGAGCCGGCGCGGTAGCGGCACGTCATACACACACTTTTCGGTTTCCGCATTTATGAGATTCACTGGGACTGTACTCTGATATTTTGATGGGATGTATGGGGTGGCTTTTTAGAACATGGTTGCAATGTGTTATGGTGTGAACAAACAATGTTTTTAATCATTAATGTTTTCTAAAGTAATATTCTAAAAAATGAAATTTTCGGACGTAAAAATTGGGTCGTTACAATACTACCATCAAAATATTATAAAATAAATTATTTGACATCAAAAGTTCCCATCTTTTTAGTGCACGATATTGTACCAAATATATGACCGACAAGTATCTATGCCTTAAAAACATGTTTGTCGTTGCCTTATGAGCAGGCATTTGAAATTTGAGTTTTTATAGAGTTTTGATTTAAATTATGAAGAATCATCCTTTGATTCCTCATATTTGAAGTTCACAAATGTATTTAAGGGGTGTTTGGCAAGGACTTATTAACTTGTGACTTTTCTAAAATGCGTTTTTTAAAAATATTTGGATTAATTTTGTGGTGGAAAAAATCAATAAGTTAATAAGTTAAAAAGTGTGTGGTTAGCTTATACATGTAAAATGACTATTTTCAAAGTTAATAAGTCAATAAGTCATAAGGAGTTTGCACAAGTTAAAAATCTTGACTTTTTTAAAAACTCATTTCAAATGCATAAGTAGAAGTTGTTTTAAAAGCCTTTTTTTCTTTGCCAAACATTTTTTAAAACTTATTGCTTCTCAAGAACTCAATAAGTTAATAAAGAGTTTTTAGATGAAATCTCAAAGATATCCTTGATGTTATAAAGAAGTTAAGGAAAAGTTTCTAACAATTACTGTCCATTTAATCGAGGAAAATCCATAAAGTTACTTTTTTTTTTTAAATAATAACCAGTAAACCTAATCTACTCTTAATCTAACACCTAATCCATCTATGTCTAGGACAAGACTTGAACCTTCGACCTCAAAAATAAATGACATCATCTGATACTGCTAGACTAGAACTCAGTTTGATTAAATGAAGCTTGAATTGTACTCCAATGGAGTTTAGTGTTTTAATCATGATTTTTGGATATGAATTTCGATGTTAATTAAAGATGATTTGTGTGTCCGATACTTAGTTATAATATATTAAGCCCATATTAAGTTGGTAAAAGTCAAGCTATAAGTGTTAGAATGGAACTAGATGAAGTCATGCAACGTTTTTTAGGTTTTTAAATGAAGTGAGTGACATGCAGGTTTGACAATGATCATGTCAAATGGCCACACGACCATGTTTGTCCATCACACTTACATATTTTTAACTTCTTCATTTGAAAACAATGATCATTTGGCTGCTTCATGTTGTTCTTAATAGACTATATATATATATATATATATATATATATATATATATATATATATATATATATATATATATATATATATATATATATATATATATATATATATAGAGAGAGAGAGAGAGAGAGAGAGAGAGAGAGAGAGAGAGAGAGAGAGAAAGAAAAAGAAGAAGAAGAATGGGGTGTGGGCCCTATTTTATTATAAATAAAACATTAAATTAAATAGAAAATATAAAAAGTATATTAAGAGGGCAATTTAGTCATTTCAATTTCGAAAAGACCATTTTTACATACAAATTAATTCAAAAAGACCACCAATAAAAAAAAAAAAAATCAAAGTTTGCACTAAAATCCTAAAAAAATACATATCAAGGACCATTTTTACAATTTTGTCAAAAAAATAAATAAAAGATAACCTTTTGGCTAACTAATCTAAAATGTACTTTTCAATTATGTTTTAAATCTAATTTTCAGTTCTGGACACTATGTTTTGGTTATCATACATTAGCCTCACAACTTTATGTTATTTTCATTTGAAACCCTTGAACACATTTTTTCCCCTAATCTGTGCAAACGTTGCAGTCGCCATTAATTCAACTTCCACTAACGTCTGTTCAAATTTCAATCCGACTGCAAATCCCTTCTAGCAAGCATCAAATGCAAGCTCTCAGTTGGAGCCCTCGCTTCGCCGTTGCTGTTAACAGGTCATGCCGGAAAGCCTCGAGCTTCCAAGCATTTTCATCAGATTCATCAAATCAATCTCGCGGCGGTCTCCCTCGATTCTTCTCCGACGTCCTCCCTCCCTCCAAGGCAAACGCCTCACTCAAACGAACACACTCACACACCGGTGAACTTATTATCCGTCTCATTCTGGAGCGTATATAGTCTGTTAATTGTTTTGTTTAATTGGTTAGGGTTCCGCTGTTCGTGTGCAAGGGGATGAATTCTGGCATATGACTAAAGTTCTAAGGTTGAACACAGATGACAGGTAATCCACGAAATCCAAACTGCAATTGCTTCCTATTGAAGATATTCCCATTGACATGTACGCTTTACTTTTCTTAATCACCAACAATTGTGTCTTACGCATTACATCATATTGCTTCTGAACGACTCAATATCTTTCTGCTGCTATCAGAAAATGATATTCTACCTGAACTTGTAGTTGAACACTTGAACTCAAAGCAAGTGTAGTAGATAAGACACATAGTCACCATACATGGAAGATACACTTGACAAAAAAGTGCACTAAAATTAAAGATTATGATACTACAGGATACTAAGTGCACACCTAATTGCCATCTAACATCTATGTAAGGCCATCAAAACTTCATGCCCAAAGGAACTCCATAGTCACATGACTCTGCACTCAAAACAGCCTTTTTAAACTGAAGTAGACTGCTTGAATAAGAGCAACAATAAGAAGTTCATTGAGATCTTCATGAACTTATTCTCCTCTATCTCTGTATCTCCATAAGTAGAATCATGTTAAAGTGAGTTCCTGAGTCATCAATGACATCACTTAAGTACTAACATTTGTTGTTAATTTCCTGTTTACAAAAGGTTAAGTAGTGATAGAGGAACAATAGTCCTCCACATCTTTTTGTTATGAACTTGGATGTTTTTACCTTGAGATTTATTTGTGTTTTTTTTTATCATGATTTTGTAAGGATAGAGCTTTTTAATGGAAAAGGAGGTCTAGTCAAAGGGTGCATAGAAAGCATTGATAGAACTGGAGCAGATGTAGTGGCACTTGAAAATCCAAAATTAGTATCTACAAATACAACCCAATGGCATGTATTTGCAGCTTTCGGTGGGTCCCGTTGACCATGAACATAAATACATAAATACACAAATCATAATTTAATTTCTTAAAATCACATTTTTTTTTGTAGGTACTCTAAAGGGTGGTCGATCTGACTGGCTCATAGAAAAATGCACAGTATGTGTTCATCTTATTTACCACAACTCCAATTTTTATCTATAAATCGATCTAAATTCTATTTTTGAGTAAATTACAAGAATGGTCCCTGAGTTTCATGATGTTTTTGCAATTTTGGTCCTAATCGTGTAGTTTCCCAATCTTATATAGTAATCAAGCAATTCATTAATCATTTAATAAAGTAAGAGAAGGGTAAGTCATTTTACAGAGTTGCAAAAATGAAAGCTTAGGTCCTAAAATTGTAAAAGTTCACAAAACGTAGGGACCATTCTTGTAATTTACTCTTTTATGTTTTTATAATCTTAGGAGCTTGGAGCAAGCAGTGTAACACCGCTTTTGACCGAACGTTCTCCGTCAATTTCTGACAACAGAGTCGATAGGTTGCAAAGAGTCATTTTGGCTGCAGCTAAACAATGTAATTTTTATATATTTATTTATTTAATTAGTTATCTTTAGGCATTTTTATATTCTAAATGTTGACCTTAAATTGTAGGTCAACGTCTACATGAAATGACCTTGAACCCTCCTTTAAAAGTTCGTGACCTCTTACCTATCGTAAGTCACTTGTAATCTCATACATGAATTTGTTTAATATTATTTGATCGACTAAATTACATTTTTGGTCCCTCAAATTTTGGTCTTAAACAGTTTTCTCTTGCAATTTGAGGTTTTTGTAATGTTTTTCTTTCATCCTGTTATAACTTATAAGTAAAAGAGTAAATTACACGAATGGTCCCTATGGTTTGGGGTAATTTGCTCGTTTGGTCCAACTTATTTTTTTTTAATCGGAACGTTCCCTACTGTTTATATTCGTTGCACGCTCGGTCCCTGCCTTACCTAAAAAGACTATTTTGCCCTTGATTTTTTAATTTATTTAAATAAACACACTCCCAACCCTACTTCTACCTCACATTACGTTACCTTACCTATCCCATCTTATTTAAATAAATTAAAAAATCAAGGTCAAAATAGTCTTTTTAGGTAGGATAGGACCAAGTGTGCAACAAAAACAAACTCTAGGGACCTTCCGAGTTAAAAAAATAAGTTAGGGACCAAACGTTCAAATTACCCCAAACCATAGGGACCATTCATGTAATTTACTCTAAGTAAAAAGACAATATTTTTGGGACCAAAATTGCAAAAATCGGCTATACTTTCCGTTCAAAAATTGACATTTTATGTGGAACAGGGACCAAAAACGTTACAAGAACCAAAAAAAAGGACCAAAAATGTAACTTACTCTTATTTTATGAATTGCTTTGTTATAAAACTTATCTTTTCACTTTTTTTTTTTTTTTTTTTTTTTATTTGCTTAGGTTTCACAATCGAAACTATGTTTTATAGCTGCAGCTGAGGCAACACCGGTTTTGAATGTTTTGGCTTTATCCAAACAAGAGCCTGTTGGGTCAATCATTGTGGGACCCGAAGGCGGTTAGTAACTTACTATCTGAAATCTATTTTGGCGGTTACGAGGTTGTTATGGTCTGAAACAATGTTGTGATGTTATCATGTTCCAGATTTCACGGAAACCGAGGTGAAACTGATTCTAGAAGCGGGAGCTACAGCTGTAGGGCTGGGCCCACATCGCCTTCGAGTTGAAACCGCAACAATCGCACTTTTGGCAACAACAATGTTATGGTCTGACACCTGGCGATCGACTATCTGATTCTTAATGTGATTTTAGGTAGCAACTGATAGAGTAGAGTAGACTTTCTATTATGGACTTTTGTTATATGCCTTAGACAAAGTTGAATGAATGAATGATCCACTCAATCTTATGCAAGATATTGGATATTTGATAATTCTAACTTAATGATGGCTCCTACTACCTCTAAGTATATCTTTGAAGTTTATATGATGTTAAAGGGGCTGCAATCGGTGGCATTCCTTTCCATTGTTATTAATATTTACATTCTATGGGAATTGGTATTTGCTAATTTTTCTTAAAAACTATAAAATGAGTGCTTAACTTAATGCAGAAAAAAAAAAAAAAAGACTTGGTAAAGAAACTATAACCTTGATTTTTTCTTGTTAAGATTAATGCCTTGAAAGTTTGTTCCCTATTCTTTGATGTTATTTATGTTGTTTTTCGTTATTCTTTTTGTCCATGTGTTTTTTAATGAAGGGTATTGTAACTATTTACATCAAAGACTATAATTAAAGTGGGATTAAATGACTTTTAATAAAATAAAAAGTCATATATCTTTCTTTTATTAATCTGTCAATCTATTCTTCCAAAGGTGGCACATTTATGGTTACCTTCCAGATCTCATCCAAATATCCGTATGAGCCACCAAAGGTCAAATGCAAAAATATGACAAAAATTCATCGTAACTATATTGTTCTTTTATCGTTTTGGCAAAGTTCATCTTCAACATCTTCGAAAAACTCCAACAAGCAAATAAAAAGTGTACATGATAGTTATGAGATGAATTTCAATGAATATTGTGAGGTAGAAAACATAGTCAATGAAGTGGTTGTTGTGCCTGAAACCAAGTTCTTATTTGTATACTTAATAATTATTGTGTAAATAGGTTGTTATACGACTTTATATTAATTTGAATTAATAGATATTGTTGTTTTGAAACTGTATTACATATTAATTAAAAATAATAATAAAAAACAAAACATCTAATGTTGTATAAAAAATTGTTTATAAAATCATAATCAATGATTATGATTTTTATAATCTTTATATTTTTTTGTCATCCGTGGATTCTACAGGTTATAACCTAGTTGCAAATAGAATAAAAAGATAATTATACAAAAGATTAATCTTAGGATCAAATTAGTAGTTATCTAGAACTTCTTTGAGTTGGTAGAAATATATTAGCTTCTACAACTTCATTAATTAATCGGGATTTTTATCTTTGAAAAAATTACAAAATTAGTTAAATACACTAATTACTTTACAAATTTAGCCAAAAAAAAAAAAAAATGAAAATTACAAAATTAACCATGAAAATCGTAGATGGAAAAAAACCCATCTGCGATATAGCCCCTTCCATCTGCGAATGTACAAGCGTCTAAAGCACCGTTGTGCTTTAGGCACTTACACATTCGCAGATAAAATAGTCCATCTGCGATTTCATGTCCCCATCTACGATTTTACTGAAAAAAAACCTATAAAAACTTTTTTTTCTCTTCATTTTTCACTCTTCAAGATATAGAATCTCTCTCTCTCTCTCTCTCTCTCTCTCTCTCTCTCTCTCCCCGCGATTCACTGTAACGATTTCTTGAAGAAAACTCTCTCTCTCTCTCTCTCTCTCTCTCTCTCTCTCTCTCTCTCTCTCGGCGATTCCCCGCGATTCACTGTGACGATTTCTTGAAGAAAATGGACGATTTTTTCAACAATCCCGAAAATATGGTTAGATTTTAACACTTTTTATGTTTTAATTAACATTTATTTAGTATATGTCTTTATTATTTTATTATTTATTGTATTAGTTAGTGTAAAAAAATAAAATTATATTTATTGTGATTGGGTATTTTTGTTGTACTTGATAGTTTTAATATTATTTATTAGTAACTTGAAGTTTAAATGATATTTTGTTAGTTGTTGTATGGATGTACAAGTATAGACTGCGTATAATGTGTATTTACTAGTTGTACATTTAGTAAAATAGTTAGAATATGTTAATTTTTTTAAGTTCTTAGTTAAATAAATTGTTAGCATAATGTTTACAAAATGTTTGGTTAGTGGTTTAAGTTGATAAATTGATATAGTTGTTGTATGTATAACTTGAAAAACTGTATATACTTATCATATAAGTGGTTTTATAACTTGAAAAATTGTATAGTATAAGTGGCTATTTAAGTTCTTAGTTAGAATATGTTATTTAAGTTCTTAGTTAGAATATATTATTTGTTGTTTGTATAGTTGTTGTATATATAACTTGAAAAATTGTATATAGTTATCGTATAAATGGTTTTATAACTTGAAAAATGGTTAAAATAATGTTTATAATATGTTTCCAATAATCGTTTGTATATTTGTCGTATAACTTTAAAATTGTTATATATTTGTTGTTTAAGTTGAGAAATTGTTATAATATGGTTAGAATATGTTATTTTATACAGTTGTCGGTTGTATACTTGTCGTATAACTCGGAAAGTTGTTTATATAATTGTCGTTTATATAGTATGTTATTGTTTTTCAGCGTAAATATATAATATAAATTATTGACTAAATGTTGGTATTTGCATAATTATTATTGTTTATGTTTGTAATTTGAATGTTGGATTATTATTGCATTTAATAATATGATATTTTAAAATGAAATAATTGTTTAGGTTTCTAATATGTTATTGATTTTTGTGCAACATGATTATAATAATTTCAATGATAAAGCTATTGTCAACTTAAAAGGATCGGGGTGTAATATATGAGAAGTATTTGATGTATTAGATGGTGCCAGACGTGATATTTTTAGAGATATGGTATTTGGTTTCTTATTGGACGTCCCTCGTTTACAAGGGGACGGATTGTTGTTCCACAAGATGTTTCTTCATCAGATATGACCGGACGCTGTTTTATCTCTATATGGGATAAACGGTTATATTTTAGAGTGGGTGGTATGAAAATGGTATATGGTCCGGAAGAGTTTTGTTTGATAACTGGGTTGAATTTTGGGGAGTATCCAAAAAATATCAGGAAAAAAGTGTTAGAAAAAATAGTTAGTAGTAAAAAAGATGTTTATTGCGTGAACGACTATTTCCGAACTATACAAATAGTTCGGTGAAAATTGGTGACCTGGAAAGTTTTATTTTAAATCAACCATTCTTAGAAGTTGCCGACGCTGATGTGGTTAGAGTATGTTTGATATATATTTTGTGTGAATGTTTTTTGGGAAAAGAAATAAATGATCGGGTGCCGTAAGATTGGTTTTTTTGGTTGAGAATTTGGATGTCTGGAACATGTATTTTTTTGTTTACTTTGAAAGTTTCATATTATTACTGTTAATTTATATTATAACTAATATTTATTTGTTTTGTTAGTTTTGCTTGGGGTAACTATTTATGAGTTTTTACCTATGAGGACCTTGAGGATACGTGGAACAAAATAAATAAAGATTTATCACTTCCTGAGCTTCGTCAAACTTTAAAATACTCCGTATCAAGATTTACGGCTCCATTTACGGTATAAAAATTATTTATATTTAAATGATTTTATTGTTATGTTAGTTATTTTAATTTTAACTTTTATTACTATAATTGTAAAAATTATATGAGATGCTTCCGGCTGTTCGTGCATGTGGATTTGTATTGAGAAAAAATAGAGAAATGTCTCTGGTGAAACGATGAAGTGGCACAAAAAAATTGAAATGGGTTGATATGAACAAGATTTTTTCAAAGACACATGTTTATAATTTTTTTTAATTTTTAATAAAATTCATTATTATACTTTTATAAGCATTTTTAATATGTTCAATCTTTTAGGAGGGACAACCACCAAGAAATAGAATGTCACCGAGTGATGATGAAATGACATCTTGTTATTATATGTCATTTTAAGAGTATGTATATGGTGAACGGAAATCAGTTCCATCCCCAGTACGGGACCATTTTAGGAGACAAGACGAAACTTCGTCTAGTATGTCGTCTAGTGGTCGCTCTCACGGTAGAGGTGGGCATAGTGGGAAACCCAACTTAAAGGAGGTATTGAAACGGCTACATGCACTGGAGCAACAGATGTTTATGAACCGAGAACCTATAGAGGTGTTTGTTGAAGTAGTGAATAATGAAGATTTATGGAATAACATCAGTTTTGAGGAGCCTGCAATATTCCAAACAAATTTTGATGAACCGGTTGGTTCCACGCTACATTTTTTTTTTAAAAAATTTATTAATATATTTGAAAATTTCTTTTCATATTTTATATTTGAAAATGTAGGTTGTAGATGATGAAGGGATGAATAAAAATAATATAAATGAAAATGTTTTTAGTGATATTGAAGACGACAATGTAGGAGTTGGAGGAGAGGAATGACAATGCGGGTTGTAGTAGGAACAAATTTGATGATGATGTGTTTGATGTAAATGATTATAATGAAGCTAAAGAGGTTGTTATACTTACATTTATTTTAATTTTTTTAGTAGATTGAAACATTTTTTAATTAGAGATTATTGCTTATTAAATTAGGTGTCGGTGGAAGATGAAGTAATAATTACAGGAAATGTAAATTATTATGATGCTTATGGTTTTGATGGCAAAAAAGTTACACCCGATAGACCGAGGGCTCGAAATCCATCAAAGTATTTGTGCCCTCCTTACTCCGAGGTATTCGTTTAATTTATAAACTTATATCATAATAATAGAATTTTATTTTTATGTGAACTATTTGAAAGATAGAGATTTAAACATTTGAATATTGTTTTAGTTGCACACAACACTGAAGCAAAAAAGAAGACCAAAAAAGAGGGTTGATATCAAATCAATAAGCCCCGTTCCTCCTCCAGGTTTTGCTGTTGTTCACGACTTCTCCGTGTTGCGCCTGCAACCTTACGTAGCAGGCGGTGAAGTTGTCATCCAGAATTATTTATTTCATTCATATGATGTCAAACATCGTTTTTTTAATTTCATATTAGATAGAGATTTTTGGAGCGCCTTGTTTGGACATACACACGACAGATGGTTGGAATCATCGGTAAAATAATTGTTAATTTATTATTTTAAAAGTATTTTGTTATTTACTTAATAGCAAAAGTATCATAATTCTGTGCAACATATCACCATTTGGTATAGACTACTGATGGAGAGACATTTTGATAGCGACCGACATACAATAATGCCTCCAAATTTTTTTGTTTGCCATGCTCTGGAGGAAGGGCATGATTGGAGGGCATTTATGGCTAGTATTGCTACGTATCCCAACTTCATGGTTGCTTGGTGGGATGTCGATACGGTAAACTGAATTGTTTATTTTGAAAATATTTTCGTTATTGTCGTTATGTTTTTGTATTCTGATATGTAAACATAATTTTATTTTATGATCCTTATACAGGTCTTATTGCTGATTCATTCATCCCCTAATCACTGGTTATTTGGGGAACTGCGATTGGCGTCAATGGAAGTCCATATTTATGACAATCTCGGTAGAGGGGCTTATGAAAAATTCAACTCTGATGGAACCTTTACCAAATTTGAATCTCGGGTGGCAAATTATTTAGACAAGATTGGCTATTGGGCCCGGAGGAACATCCCAATGATTCCATTGAATATGCAATTCATTTTCAAAAAAAAATGTTCCCCAACAAAGTAGTCATTTGGGAGATTGCGGTGTTTTATTTGTATGTTTATGGAACAATTAGTTTCAGGTCAACCAATACGTGAACTTATTGACCCAAGGAACGCAACTTTAGAGTTTCGCCAACGGATGACAAAATTTTTTTGGGGATCGAGTCTTGGTCCTATGTAGTTGGATTATATATTTCTATATGTAATTGAATGTTGGATTTAATGACCTACTAATACATTCAATACTTACAACATAGCAACGACACCACCATTTGTTTTAAAGTAACAATTACACTGCTCTAAACATAACAACAAATACAAGAATTTATTGACGTAACAACTTCAAAACTATCAAAACAATATTAAAAAAGCTTACAACTTGTAAACAATAATTGCCAAATACAACACCCAACTATAAACTAAAATATGAAAGCATAGCAATGTCTTCTAAGATTTAATACAAAAATTACAATACATAATAAGTTAACTTCTCTTCATTTCAAGGTTGTTTTATATCAAAATCAGTGTCATAGGTTTCCGACCAACTCGCTGAACCACCAATATTAAATGCCATTTCTGCAGTAGAAACACGTGCTCCACTACCGGACGCCCTTCCAATATAATTGTTTCCCGTGTGTCCTAGTTGACCACATATAGAACACTCTTTTTGTAACACCCAAAGTTTTGAAGACCAAGAAAGGAAAGAAAACCCTAAGTTTAGGGGTCGACTCGGCGAGTCCAAGGAGGGACTTGGCGAGTCCGAGCGGGATCCGGGTCGGGGAGTAAGTGACCGACTCGGCGAGTCGGCCAAGGAGACTCGGCGAGTCTGGTCTGTGCGAGGAAAACCCTAATTCTGGGAGTTGTATCCTATTTAAAGGGAGTTATGTCCCTCCTTCAGCCTCCATATCATCCTAGAGAACCTGTAAACCCTAGATTTCGTGGGAGCCTCCATCATTTGAGAGAAATAGCTTTAGAGGAAGGAAATCTTGGAAGGAAATTGAAGATCAAGAAGGTTGCTTCAAAGGAGAGGTGTAGATCCGAGATCTACTTCAGTTTGTGTTCTTCTTGGAGGTATTAAGCTGCCATTTTTCCCTTCTTTGCATCTAGATCTATTTTGTTATGAGATTTGGGGATTTTATGCCATGCTTAAGAACTATTTCGAGTTAAAAGCTTAGATCTGAAGTTGCTACTTCAGATCTGAGTGTATCTTGGCCTAGAAAGTCATAAAGCATCTGTTCTTGGGTTGATAGTGAAGCCTCTTTGTCTTAAACCCTAGTTTGGATTGTTTTAAGCCTAGATCTCTTGATCTACACGTAAAGTTTGCCACTTTACGTGGGGGATAGGCCTTAGAAGTATGGATCTATGAGTTGGAAGCCCTGTTTGGCTCGAAAAGCCACTGCATGGTTTAAGGACTGAATAGACTCGGCGAGTCCTTTGAATGGACTCGGCGAGTAGTATGAAGATGGAGACGAACTCGACGAGTTGGATGAACAACTCGGCGAGTCTGTTGAAGATTGACTTGGACTCGACGAGTCTGTTCATGGACTTGGCGAGTCAAGTCGCGAAACCCCAAACCCTTCGAGTCAAGGCTCAGATTAGTGAGTTGTGTGGAGACTCAGCGAGTTGGATAGGTCAGGACTCGGGAATAGTTGACTCGGTGAGTCATGGACTGACTCGGCGAGTCGAGTCGCGAATAGAAAGACCCTGAGCTTATGAACTCGGCGAGTCATTAGGTGGACTCGGCGAGTAGGGTTGACCTGGAAGGTTGACTTTGACCAGAGTTGACTTAGTTGACTTTTAGAGGACTGTCAGACTAAGTACCATACTGTTATTGGTAGCTCGGAGAGCTGAAGGAGCAGCGGCTCAGGGGATTGTCGATCAGCAGCCAGAGGACTATCGGCAGAGCTCAGCAGTTCAGGTGAGTTTCCTTCCAGTAGGAACGGGTCTAAGGCCACAATGCCGGCCCGTTCAGTTAGTAGTAGTTTCCGGACTTCGGTCCGATGCAGTAGTTAGTATGTTTGATGCCTTCGTGGCTCAAACAGGATTTATGTGTTATGTGTTATGCGTTATGTGTTCCGGGCTACGGCCCGATGCAGTATGCAGTATATGTGTTAATGCTAGTTGATATGTTATGCTATGCTATGTTCAGTCAGTTTCCGGACTTCGGTCCGATGCAGGGGACAAGGTCCCAGTCAGTTTCCGGACTTCGGTCCGATGCAGGGGGCAAGACCCCAGTTAGTCAGGATTTCGATCCGATGCAGGGGACAAGGTCCCAGTCAGTTTCCGGACTTCGGTCCGATGCAGGGGGCAAGGCCCCAGTTAGTCCGGACCTCGGTCCGAAGCAGTGGGCAAGGCCCAGTATGTGCTTTATATGTTATTGCATGGTATGTGGTAGATTGGGGGAGCTCACTAAGCTTCGTGCTTACGGTTTTCAGTTTTGGTTTCAGGTACTCAGTTTTCAAAAGAGGAGCTCGGGAAGATTGCAGTGCACACACCATAGTCAGTTAGCCTGGGAATGTTTGACTCTGATAATGATATTATGTTTTGAATTAATACTCGAGAATTTATGTTATGACTTATGATACAGTTTTTATAAATATGATTTTAGTAATGTTTTTAAAGAAATTTTTAGTCATGATTTTTGGGTCGTTACAAGTTGGTATCAGAGCCTTGGTTTGAGGGATTCAGACATACTTGAGAGTGTGTCTGGACTCAAACTAAGGAAACGGTAAAAGGTTTTCAAAAGAAAAACATATTGAAAGAAATTTATGGTAAAAAGGAGTTTGAGAAAAGAAAAGAGTTTTAGAAAAAGCGAAAGGAATATTTAGAAAGTAAATAACTTGAAAAGAGAAAATGACTTTGAAAAGAAAAAGGGTGTGGTGCATGCAATCAACCGAGCTCAAGTAAGTACTCCCAAATTACCCATACAAGTTTACGTTATGATTATCAGTATCAGTATCAGTTTCAGTTTCTGTTTCAGTTTCTGCTTCAGTTTCAGTAGGACAGCATGCTAGAATAGGACTAAGGATCTAGGATGATGCCTTATGTGCCTGCTTTATGTGTTTCAGCTTGATAAGAATTTCATGCTAGTAATGAGTAGACAGTAGTAGGATAGCCTGTGTAGGTTATGCCTGATAGTATGAGCTTAGCATTGTATGTTAGTGCAGTTTCTTGTCATGAGAATAGTTTTGCCTAAGTATGTTTCCTTTATCCGAATGCTGCTTGCTTTGTGCTTTGTGGGACTCTGAGTGATGGGATTTAGCCATTAGGTGAATACGTCACATCACATGTGATCAGGGTTGAATAATCTCAGAGTGCTGGATTTGGCCCTATTGCGCAGCTCTCGTTTGAGTCCAACCGTTGTAGGGACGAGACTTTTAATCGAAGGATTATCCGAGCCTCATTGCATGTGATGGTATTCAGGTGGTGGCTAATTGGCATTACAAGGAGGCCTTCAGCAGCTAAGGACTGGTTGGATAGAGTCAGAGGTTCCCTAGGGCAAGCCTAGGATGAGAGTAGCTGAGATCAGTAGTAGAGAAAAGGGGACTTCGTGGAGTTGAGGTAACTCTTGAGGAAAGTACGGATAGATGTGGAAGGTAGTATGGGCCCGTACTACTGAAAGCAGAGGATCCGTACTCGATTCAAGAGGGGCCAAGGCAAAACCAGGGAACTAGTAGAGTGTGTGAGAGATCCCTCAACAGTAGTGTGTAAATTGATCCGGAATTGTTATATTTTCAGCATGGTGATGTTACGCGAGATATCAGTTGGCAGTTCAGGTGCCGGGGAGGGATCTGGCTCAGGCTCTAGAGCCAGGCAGCTTGATGATCAGATGAGGAACTTCATTTCCGCAGAAATCACGCGCAACATTGTTGATCAGACTCCAGTGATTTTCGGTTCAGTTAGAGAGGCCATTGTGGAGCTTATGGACAGTCATCTTGAGGCCTTTAAGGCCGGGATAGTTTCAGGACAGATTGGGGCTCGTCTAGACCCCAATTCTTATAGAGTTCAGGGATCCATCGGGAAAGGAGATCCCATTTCTAGTTTTTACCATCAGGGGACAGGAGTGAGTGGGGCACCCTGTCTCCAAGAGAGACCTTTGCATGATTGGATAGTAGAGGAAGTTACGCGAGCCATTCGCGAGGATCTGCCCAACATGGTTGTGAGGATCACTGATCGGTTGATTGCGAAGATCCAGGATCAGACAGTTGTTGTTCAGTCAACGGGCGGTGTCGACAAGGTAACGCAGGAGCGAGAGACGGGCAGGGAATCGGAATGGAAGAGGAAAACGGATGAGACTCAGGTAGCCACAGGTTCGGGTAAGAGGCCCAAGGGGTTGGATTTGAGGACGAGGGACCATCAGAGTCACAGTCGATGCGGGAAGTGTGGTAGGACGCACCTGGGTGCGTGCAGGCGTAGAAGTGGTGGCGATGCCGGATGTTTCAAGTGCGGCCAGATTGGCCATTTTAGCAAAGATTGTATTATTACCATCCCCCAGGGACTTGATTTGATATGTTTCCATTGCAGTCAGAGGGGCCACAAGAAGGCCCACTGTTCGAGTTTGTTTTCAGCAGGGCAGGTGCCAGCTCCTGCCCTTGAGACTTCAGGTACCGCCAGTGGTTGCCGAGGCCGGGCAAGGGCGCCCACGACTCGGAGCCGAATTTTTACGGTTGATTTCAGCAAGGATTCGAGCAGCGCTGAGTGATGGAGGTATGTATCTTTTACCTCCCTATAAATTATGATGATATTATTGTTATGTTGCTGCATTGATGTCAATAAGCATATGGGTTGGGTATTATATTATCTGCTTGTGACGGAGTTTTATGCCATCTGCATACCATGGGATTAGAATGGTGAATTGGAGGTCGTTCCCTCTAGATCAGGTTAATTCAGATGCGGTGACTGTAACATGTATGTGTAAGATTCAGTAGTGCCTTACTACTTGCGGAAGGCGTTAGTCGGGTAATGATCAGTTATATTCTCAGTAGTGATAACCCAGAGTTTTCAGTGGAGTAGCTAGCGTTCAGTAAGGAAGTGGGTTGGGAATGTGCACCCCCCAAACGCAGGTTCTCAGAATGCAGTCCCTTAAGAAATTATGGTTAAGGATTGAAGGTTGCTCAGTTAGATAGCAAGAAGGGTGCTGATCTGGTAAGAGTTAGTAGGAGCGCTGGCAAGGGTAAACGTCGGCGGATAGCATATCGCCCTTTTAGTGGAAGGAAGGTTGGAAATCCTTTCAACCAGTGGGCAGTAAGGAACTAGCCGAATCCAAGTGAGGTAGAACCCTCCGAGTATACAAGGATAAGAGCCACGTAGACCTAGAATGAGTGCGCGGCCTCTGAGAAGAAATGATAGTAGCACAGTGATTGATGGATTGAGAAGTTCAGAATTGGGTGTTCGAGGACCTTCCCAGCAGTTAGTTCATGTAATGGAGATAGTTAGAAGCTGGTTGGGAATCCAGGATTGGAGGACCACCTGTAGGGCTCAAGTGAGTCGGAATGAGGATCCTGAGAACGGTTAGCAAGAGATGTTTTCGTATTAGTAGCCAGTGACAGAGTCAGCATGCAGGATTGTGTAGATTCAGGAGTTGGGAGTTTGGAAACTTCCCAACAATAGCTTCTTGTATCCGGATTAGTAGACTGTTGGTTTGGGAACCAAGCCGAAGAGATCCTCGACGAAGCGCTAAGCATATCAAGGATATAAGGTGTCGAGGATGATGCAGTATTCAAAGACTGAGGGCTGGTTTTGAGAAATCAGGATGAGGAATCACTAGCAGGACTAGGGATAGTCAGGATGTCCTCAGATGGTAGTAGTAGTGTTGTAAGTCTGCGGGGGTAGCCGTAGCATTCACTAGCAGTCAGATAGTAGTAGTGGTGTTGTAAGTCTGCGGGGGTAGCCGTAGCATTCACTAGCAGTAAGATAGTAGTAGTGGTGTTGTAAGTCTGCGGGGGTAGCCGTAGCATTCACTAGCAGTAAGATAGTAGTAGTGGTGTTGTAAGTCTGCGGGGGTAGCCGTAGCATTCACTAGCAGCCAGATAGTATTAGAGAGTTGTAAGTCCGCGAGCGTAGCCGTAGCCTTTATCAGATTGGCAGGCAGCATGAGCGTGTTGTTGGACGCGGGAAAGCAGTAGTACCCACCAGTTCGGGTGCAGTAGTGAGGATATGGGAATCCACGGGTTAGATTCGGGATTTCCCAAATGGCTCAGTTATGGTTAAGTCGGTGATTTGTCAGTAGATCGTCACCGCAATTATGAGATCAGAGTAGCAGTGGACCGTTGGGGTTCGGGTATGTTAAGGGCTACCGTTAGTCTGGGAGCCATCATATTGTTAGTCGTGGATTTGATGGTGTCAGGATGTGATGTAAGGACCTAATCGGTGGATCAGGAGGTTGTTAGAGCCACAGTGACAGGATAACTAGTGGAAACTAGTTCTAGAGAAAGATTTTGTTCAGAAGTCGTGGGAGCGACTAAGTAAGGAGTCCTTTGACTCCACAATTGAGTTGGAGCTCAGTGTTTCAGGCAGTTCAGTGTTTCAGGCAGTTCAGTGTATCAGGTAGCTCAGTGCTTCAGTCAGTTCATTGTTTCGGGCAGCTCAGTGTTTCAGGCAGTTTAGAGTTTCAGGCATGTTCAGTATTGTAGGAAGTTCAGTGTTTGGATAGTTTCAGAGTTTTGGACAATATTAGTATTTGTGTTGGAATGCAAGTGCTGACGGTATAGTTGGTTGGTTTGGAAACGACAAATCCCTCTCAGCAAGATCAGTTGAGCCCTTCTGCCAAGTATAAGTGATATGTAAGGATAGCTAGGCAGGTAGCTTTTCTTCAGGATGAAAGGCTCGAGTTAGTAGGAGTTGAGTAATCAGGTGAGAGATAAGCAGGCTGGTTCCAGCAGCATTGATTCAGTATGGATGGCAGAATGGATAGAACAATTATAGATAGTCGAAGTATCTTCCGGAGTCGCTGGGAGCGACTAGGAGATTGCGATGGAGTGTAGTGGCCGGTGGGAGTCTGGAAACTCAGATATTGGCAGAATAGTTGGACCAGGGTGGTCTCAGTGCATCCGGTAGGCGGATGAGGGGTAACAGAATTTCCAGTCAGAGGAAGTAACGTTAAGAAAATTATGGAGGAGAGAAGGATTCAGTATGTACCAACAGTAGTGACCAGCAATGTAAGTGGCTGGAGTGATGGGCAAGAGGGTGTTAGTTTTCCCAGATAGAGAGTTGGAGGCAGTTCGCAGGACAGTTAGCCATAGCAAACTTCGAGGACGAAGTTTAGTTTAAGTGGGGGAGAGTTGTAACACCCAAAGTTTTGAAGACCAAGAAAGGAAAGAAAACCCTAAGTTTAGGGGTCGACTCGGCGAGTCCAAGGAGGGACTCGGTGAGTCCGAGCGAGATCCGGGTCGGGGAGTAAGTGACCGACTCGGCGAGTCGGCCAAGGAGACTCGGCGAGTCTGGTCTGTGCGAGGAAAACCCTAATTCTGGGAGTTGTATCCTATTTTAAGGGAGTTATGTCCCTCCCTCAACCTCCATATCATCCTAGAGAACCTGTAAACCCTAGATTTCGTGGGAGCCTCCATCATTTGAGAGAAATAGCTTTAGAGGAAGGAAATCTTGGAAGGAAATTGAAGATCAAGAAGGTTGCTTCAAAGGAGAGGTGTAGATCCGAGATCTACTTCAGTTTGTGTTCTTCTTGGAGGTATTAAGCTGCCATTTTTCCCTTCTTTGCATCTAGATCTATTTTGTTATGAGATTTGGGGATTTTATGCCATGCTTAAGAACTATTTCGAGTTAGAAGCTTAGATCTGAAGTTGCTACTTCAGATCTGAGTGTATCTTGGCCTAGAAAGTCATAAAGCATCTGTTCTTGGGTTGATAGTGAAGCCTCTTTGTCTTAAACCCTAGTTTGGATTGTTTTAAGCCTAGATCTCTTGATCTACACGTAAAGTTTGCCACTTTACGTGGGGGATAGGCCTTAGAAGTATGGATCTATGAGTTGGAAGCCCTGTTTGGCTAAAAAAGCCACTGCATGGTTTAAGGACTGAATAGACTCGGCGAGTCCTTTGAGTGGACTCGGCGAGTAGTATGAAGATGGAGACGAACTCGACGAGTTGGATGAACAACTCGGCGAGTCTGTTGAAGATTGACTTGGACTCGACGAGTCTGTTCATGGACTTGGTGAGTCAAGTCGCGAAACCCCAAACCCTTCGAGTCAAGGCTCAGATTAGTGAGTTGTGTGGAGACTCAGCGAGTTGGACAGGTCAGGACTCGGGAATAGTTGACTCGACGAGTCACGGACTGACTCGGCGAGTCGAGTCGCGAATAGAAAGACCCTGAGCTTATGAACTCGGCGAGTCATTAGGTGGACTCGGCGAGTAGGGTTGACCTGGAATGTTGACTTTGACCAGAGTTGACTTAGTTGACTTTTAGAGGACTGCCAGACTAAGTACCATACTGTTATTGGTAGCTCGGAGAGCTGAAGGAGCAGCGGCTCGGGGGATTGTCGATCAGCAACCAGAGGACTATCGACAGAGCTCAGCAGTTCAGGTGAGTTTCCTTCCAGTAGGAACGGGTCTAAGGCCACAATGTCGGCCCGTTCAGTTAGCAGTAGTTTCCGGACTTCGGTCCGATGCAGTAGTTAGTATGTTTGATGCCTTCGTGGCTCAGACAGGATTTATGTGTTATGTGTTATGCGTTATGTGTTCCGGGCTACGGCCCGATGCAGTATGCAGTATATGTGTTCATGCTAGTTGATATGTTATGCTATGCTATGTTCAGTCAGTTTCCGGACTTCGGTCCGATGCAGGGGACAAGGTCCCAGTCAGTTTCTGTGACAACCCGAAATTTCCATTTGTACGAACATTATCTATTCAATAGAAGCTAGTCCAGTTTCAGTGAATTTCAGACTTTTCCGTATAAGTTTGCGTACATCAGGGTTTACATTAAAGGGGTTATCAGGAGAGTGGATGCTAATGGGTTTGTGAAACTTGAGCCTTTCAAAACTTCATAATGTTAGAATCAAATTCCAGAATAAAAATATTTTCTGCCAAAATATTTCAGGACTATAAATAGATTTCTGAATTAAATTAATTCATTATTCACATTTCCAACTAGAGAAAAGCTATTTTCTCTCTCATGGATCTTCGGGTTTTCATCCCAAATCGTGAGTCTACTTTCCTAAATGTGTTTTAATGCTTGTTATATGCTTTATAACATTGTTTACATGTCTAAAATGCAAGATCCGGGATTTTACCGCCCAAGAACGTTCTTGGGGAGTAAACTCCAAAAATGGAGCTTTAAGGCTACCTAGTCCCAATTCCTTGTTAGACAACTAATTAAGGACTTATTGTAGGATCTTTTGAGGCTAGAAATCATCCAAGAACACATAGGTTTTGGAGTTTACGACCCAAGAGTTTCTTGGACCGTAAACACCATTTTTCAAGGACTGAAAGTGCCCTAAACACCCCTAAGGATTTAAGACAATTACCCTCTAATACTTGTAGCTAATTTGGACACCTAAACACATCAAAATCATCCCTTAAAGGGAGTTTACAGCCAAGGAATATCACTTGGGCCGTAAACTCCAAGTGAAGGCACAAAAGTGTGCCTAAAGTCCCCTTTAGCCTTAAACAAAAACCTAGAAGCTATCCTACTTGTGCAAGAGGCCTAAAAGAATTAAAACAAACACCCCATAGGAGTTTACGGCCGTAAACTCTAGGGGTTATGGTCTTTAGGCCGTAAACTCCTCAAAGGAGCATTCTAGGGCCTTAAACTACCTAAAGGATTAATCTACCAATGCTAGGCTTATTCTAGGATTCATTTAGCACCTTAAAACACCCAAAACCACCAAGAGTGGAGTTCACGGTCGTAAACTCAAGGGTTTACGACCGTAAACTCCAAGGGTGGGGTTTGTTGGGTGGTAAACTCATAATCTAGGTTCTTGGAAGCTTTAAACCCCTTTAGCTTGTCCCATAGCAACTTAGATGCAACCATTAGGACCTATAACACTTATACAAAGTGTTTACATGTTCCTAAGTGTCTCAACTTATTTTGTTAAGTTATTATTTGGCTAATTAGTTATATATATGCTCATTATATGATAACTAGGCTCGTGCGTGTGAACAAGTCTCCGTTTGCCACCTAGCACGGTATTCGATACTTCAATCCAATCCACTCACCACAAGTGAGTTCATACCCCTTTAATTAACCTTTGAAATGCTTTTAAATGTTTTAAATACTTTATGGGGGGGATACAAGTTAAATACTTATAGTTATTGCATCAATCACATGTGATTGCATTACTCACATGTGATTTATAACTAGAAAATCAATGATTTATTCACTGTTCCAACTGTTTATCAAACTATTTTACTTCAAAATGTTTTACAAACTCTTTTACTTATCAAATGCTTTTATTAAACTTTAGCTTACTCCTTATAAATTGCATGCCCATATATGTATAGATATATAAGCAATGTTTAAAGGGCTTAGGAAGGCCATCCGCCCTATTTCCTTTTTCTCGATTTGGATGTGGTCTGGTGGGATTTCGGGTGACCGTCCGAAGGTCGTTTCAATATTAGTTAAATATCAAATATACATATATAGACATAAAAGTACTTCCATATTCACACTTATCAGTACATCATTAGTAAGTTACCATCGGGGTAACACAGGAACATAAACAACTATACTAGAAAGAGAACATATACAACTATACTAGAAAGAGAACATATACATCTATACTAGAAAGAGAACATATACACCTATAAGAGAACATATACATCAATACTAGAAAGAGAACATATACAACTATACTAGAAAGAGAACATATACAACTATACTAGAAAGAGAACATATACAACTATACTAGAAAGAGAACATATATATCTATACTAGAACAAGAAACATTACATATACATGAACACGTTAACAATTGTGATCCACTATGTCGGAGCATGCCTTAAATGTCATGGCCCGAGTTGTAGCCAGAATTCTCTTGGAGGGAGAGCGTGAGTTTGCGTATAGATCTATACTGGATTGACTATCCTACACCTTGCTGTTAGCTACAGCCGGACCTGCAGGTCTGCGGGTGCCAAACGTCATTTCGTTATTACGACCATTCATTATGTCGTTGTTACCAGTCGATAGTATGGTGCAATTTATCACATTATACCTTAATATAAATCCGGTTTAAGGTAGTTAGTACAGAAGTAGTTCCTATAATACAAAACTACAGTACTACAATGATTTACCCATTACATATTTTTTGTGATAACCTCACTTAAACATTAATGTACAAACTAAAATTGTTAAATGATAGTTACACTTGGGAAATTACACACTTTTACAACAAACGAGCATACAAAATAGTTAGGACTTGGTAGAAGGCTACTTTAATAGAAAATATAGGTTTTTCTGAGAGATTCAAACTTTTACAAACACTTACAAACACTTACTTACATTTTACAAACTTACAATTGAGACAGGTTCAAACGTTTTTGACAACAAACATCGACACTAAAATACTTATGAACTCACCAGCTTAATGCTGATAAACTCTTTCAAAATAACTTGTATTCTCAGGTCATCAGTAGACAGGTACCGAGGCCAGCTTTTGAGAAGATGGAGCGCATTCAAGACTCCTCATATTATTTTGATTTACATTATTTTGGTGTCTATAACTGTACAGAACACGCTTGTATTAAAATTATATATATTTAATGCAATGGATGATGTTGTTTGCTTATTTACATTTACTGTGTTGTGATACTGTACATGACGTCCTCCGCCCCAGAACGTTTCCGCCGTTCTTGGTTTTGGGGTGTGACAGTTTCCGGACTTCAGTCCGATGCAGGGGGCAAGGCCCCAGTTAGTCCGGATTTTGGTCCGATGCAAGGGACAAGGTCCCAGTCAGTTTCCGGACTTCGATCCGATACAGGGGGCAAGGCCCCAGTTAGTCCGAATTTCGGTCCGATGTAGGGGACAAGGTCCCAGTCAGTTTCCGGACTTCGGTCCGATGCAGGGGCCAAGGCCGCAGTTAGTCCGGACCTCGGTTCGAAGCAGTGGGCAAGGCTCAGTATGTGCTTTATATGTTATTGCATGGTATGTGGTAGATTGGGGGAGCTCACTAAGCTTCGTGCTTACGGTTTTCAGTTTTGGTTTCAGGTACTTAGTTTTCAAAAAAGGAGCTCGGGAAGATTGCAGTGCACACACCATAGTCAGTTAGCCTGGGAATGTTTGACTCTGATAATGATATTATGTTTTGAATTAATACTCGAGAATTTATGTTATGACTTATGATACAATTTTTATAAATATGATTTTAGTAATGTTTTAAACTAATAATTCAATTTTTAATTGTCATCGTACAATGAGTGAGATGGCAAACGGGCAACAAGCTGTGCCGTTAAGCCTTTTTGAATGGTAAAGCTAATTCTTTTAAAGACTACATCCGAGAAAAAGGGGGGAGTGATTTGGGGCTGCAGAGGATCGAACACGCGACCTCTAGTTCCTCCCTTTAGCGCTTTACCAACTCATCTAGTTGCTAGATAAAATAAGAAGCAGAAGGGGAGTTGCTGGGGATCGAACCTACGACCTCCAGGTCAAGAACAGAAGCGCCTTACCAACTCGGCTAGCAAGTCCTTTTAAAGAAATTTTTAGTCATGATTTTTGGGTCGTTACACTTTTCTAATTGGACCCTCGCCTTGGGATGGAATGTGGTCTGTGTTTCTTGGCTCGCCTGGATGACGTTTAACCATTATAGGTGGCTTAACAATCATCAAATCATCAGGGATATCCCATTCAGATGGCTTTGGCAAAGGGTTTATTGATTCCTCATACATTTTCCTCAGTGTTTCGGTAAGTAAGCATTTAATGCAAACCTCGAGCAGTCTTGGTAATTGTTCACTGTTAAACATCTTATGACATGACCACAAGGTATCCCATCAAGTTGCCAATGCCTACATGTACATGTCATTTGTTGGAAATCAACTATCATGTTTTGTGCCCCCTTTTTGACCTTGCATTTCGTATTTGAGATCATGCGAACATCCCACTTAGTAAAAGTTTTTTTGTTTTCTTTTACAAATTCATCGGCCCAATGGGTGAGTGTTGTTGTTCCTTCGGCTAAAAAAACAGGCAAAACAAAGAAGTTAAGATCAATAACATTTAATTAATAAAACATTAATATTAAAATATAACTTAATACCTACAAAGTTACGTCTTTGAAACAACCACTGTTGCATTGTAGCACGAAAAAAATCGATCGACATAAGTATTGACACCTTACGTGTGTGTCTAGATAATGTATTTATAGACTCTGCACTGTTAGATGACATTAGATTGTATCGGTTCCCTTTAAGATGTGCCCTTGACCAAGTTTCTGGATTTATACTTTTTAAGTACTCCCATACTGGTTCTTTTGTCCTTTTCATAACATCCATGACAGCGTTAAAAGCATCAACTGTGTACGCCCTATAAGCCTCCCAAAAAATTCCTTTAACTGTGTTACTCTTTCTGAATCTAGATACTATGTTGAAATACAAATGGACACCACATATTCCGTGATGAGCGTGAGGAAAAATGTTGGCAACGAATGTTGCTATAGATGGAGACCTAGCAGATACAATTGTAAGCTCCTGCATATTGCCTATGCAATCACATAGTTTTTGAAAAAATGATGTCCAAGAATCTGTACACTCATTTTTGGATATACCATATGCAACCGGTAATATTTGGTTTTGTTCGTCCTTAGTAACTGCAAGTAACATGGTACCTTTGAACTTGCTCTTTAGGTGGGCTCCATCTACTACAAGGGTCGTTTTACAAAATTTGACAAAAACGCGTACCTACAATACAATGTATATCTATTCAAATACACCAAAAAAATTGAAAAAAATAATAAAATATTAAAATACTAACCGAGCAACCAAGTGCGACGTACAAAAACTCAAAGCGATCATCACCATCTGTTTTAATATGTGTCACCGTACCCGAATTATGTTTGACCAAATTGTGAGAATAAGCCGGAAGTTTGGTAAAAAAATCCTCTTTCGTACCCCTTAACGACAACAATGCATATTGCTTCGTACGCCATGCTTGATGGTATGAGATATTGATATTCAATTGAGCATTCATATCATTAACAATATCTTTTCCCCGATAAACTTTACTATAATCTTCAGCTAAAACATCAGCAAGATATTCACCAAAAACATATTTGTTTGCTTGTCGATGATTAGGTTGCAAAATTGTTGAAGAACATGTGTGTACATCAACAAATTTATTCACTTGGAAAAGTCCATCTGAATTTTTAATTGCTTTTGCTCTTAATAACCAAGAAGAATTTTTCGAAACACACACAGCCTCATACCTTGATTTGGTAGATCTACTTGTCCTCGTCTGAAAACCTTCTCGAAGACATTTTTTACCAATAGCCTGCTTTAAAAGTTCTTTGTTATTAAATATACTCTCACATTCAATCTTTTAAAGATTGATGTCTACCATCTGTGTTGGGATATCTTCATTAATATCAATTGGACATGCTGGTAGAGGGGCATACCGTAAAAAAGGTCATCGGGAAAATTAGCTTTAACTTCATCACCCAACTCATCTCCATCTGAATTGCTTTTTAAGTCGGTTATATCTAAACCTACATAAGCAACATCAACATAATCCCCGTAAACTTGCTTTTTTTCATCTTTTTGACGCATAAATTTTTTCTTTTTACTTTTATCTACTACACGCCTATTCATAACTTTAACTTGTTGTTCGGGAATATCAACACAATGACCACCCACGTCATTAAGATATGTACCAACATCATCATCACCAACATACTTGTAATTCTCAGGATCCACATAGTTAATAGGTGAATAACAAACATTAACATTTTCAACAACACTATGAAATTGAGGTACACTGGGAGTATTGAAAGTACCTATCGGATCGTTGCTCCCTTTATAGCTACATAGATTACCATTCGACTGATTTCCACTATGACCAGCCTCATTAGCCTCATCTCCTTCATCAACCACCACAAACACTTTCACACCACTTCCTCCGTTACATTTTATTACATTGATCAACATTCTAACATCTATATCTTCAACTATAGCTATATAATATTTCAATTCACGATGATGGAAACGAATGCTAATTCTATATTTGTCTAACAAACCAATTCTGCTTCTCACCAAAGATACAAATTCACTATAACTAATATACTCAGAAAATATCAACGCGAATTCAGAAATACCTCTATGTGGACATACGTATTCCAAATTTGTTTCAATAACTTGCCATCTCCCACCGGTTACAAGACAAACCAGATATTCAATCATTTTTTAGAGAGATTTTAAAGAAATTTCCTAAATAAATAACAACTAAACTGATAATTTTCTACAAAAGTTTATATCTAGTAAGGTTATTTCGTAGTCAAACTAATTGATTTTATAGTCAAAATTAAAAAAAAAATAAAAAAAACATAATTTCACAGATGAAATAGAGAGGAAATCGCAGATGGACTATGTCCATCTGCGATTTAAACCTGGTAAAACCCTATATATATATATATATATATATATATATATATATATATATATATATATATATATATATATATATATATATATATAACCCACCTGCAAATGTACAAGTGGCTAAAGCACAACTGTGCTTTAGCCACTTGTACATTCGCAGATGGAGTGTCAAAATCGTAGATGGACCATTCCCATCTGTGATTTATGTGGCCAAATTTGTAATCCCTATTTTTTTTTTGGCTATTTTCCACAAAGTCATTAGTATATTTAGCTATTTTTGTGATTTTCTCTTTATCTTTTATTGCACTAGGTAATTCTATGAATATGAGAGCATGAAGCACATCATGTTTGAGTTTGGCTTGGACAAAGACTAAGTAGTTTTTATCTTAAGTCTTCATGGCTCCATATAACATAGTCAATGGGTTCAAAATGCTCTTGTCTTGTAGTTTATATAAAGAAGTTGATGCTTGCATAATATATATATATATATATATATATATATATATATATATATATATATATATATATATATATATATATATATATATATATATATATATATATATATTTTTGATTATACAACAATTATGTTTTAAAATATTGTATTGTATAATCCTATAAAACAAAATTGTTGTGTATATACAAATCATATAACCGTTCACATAATATCTTTAGGCATATATTTGGTAAATAAATCCGCTAAATTCCTACATGAAATGTCAACTGTTTCACGTAGATATGTTTAAGGCTAACGTGTCTAGACTTTTCATCGTAAATTTTGGAGTACATGAATGGTCCATATGGTTTGGGGTAATTTGCGTGTTTGGTACCTAACTAATTTTTGTTAACTCGGAAGTTCCCTATAATTTATTTTTGTTACGCGCTTGGTTCATGTCTTACCTAAAAGGACTATTGTACCCTTATTTAAATAAACTAAAATAGTTTTTTAGGTAAGATAAGGTGAGATGCGGGTAAGGTTGGGGTGTGTTTATTTAGATAAATTAAAAAATCATGGGCAAAATAGTCTTTTTAGGTAAGACAGTGATCAAGCACGCAACAAAAACAAATAATATGGACCTTTCGAGTTAAAAATACTATAAATTAAGGACCAAACACACAAATTATTCCAAACCATAGGACCATTCATATAATTTACTCTAAACTTTGCTATATGCCTAAAGGCCTAGACAAGGTCACAACGTAAGCAAATGGTTGGCAAGAGTTGTGGCTACAACTCTATATCTAATAACATATTTATGTGCAATACCATTAATTCAATGCATAACCCACACTATTGCTTCTAACTTAATATCTAATATGGTATCACCATCATTTAGATTTTTCAATTTTAAAACATGAAGTTTGAAATCTTCTAGTTGCGACTCTTTTATTTTTAATTAGGGAATTATATAGTTTTATGTTCTAAATCTACTTAGAAATTAGAAAACCCATTTCATCATTGATTGCAAATCGGGCAACGAATGCGTGATTTGGACTTTGGACTCAGGACCAATCCAACACGTGTGTTTTCAAAGGATTCACTTTCATTTTATTTTCTGTTTTGAAGAACCATAAAGTCGACAACACTTTATGCTCCATTTCAACTATTTACTAGCATTTTTTCTGAGGTAGGTATCGAAATTTTCATAAATGTGTTTTTGTCGCTTTGTTGATTTTTTTATGCTTGTTTTCTTTTCAACTCTTGTTTCAAAGGTATGTATTTATAAAATAATAAATTTAACCAAAGATGATGAAAAATGTAGACATGGCAATTCCGTTAATTAAATGTCTTTATAGCATGGATGCACCGTTTGACTTTTGGACCGATATCTTTCAATGGCCCATATCAGATTATCAGAATTTATTAGCAAAATTGAATGTGGACTCTGTAATTTGTCGGAAACATTAAGTCCTTTGGTCTACCTTGGCTACCTCTTTTATTCAAAATCAAACAATAAAGGTATAAAGATTATTGTATTAAAAAAATTTGAAACCCTTTTTTCGCAATAAGTTCAATTTTGTTTAAAAGAATATATTTAATAACATATGGATCTACGTTGGCTTTGAAAATACATTTTTTTCAAGATAAAATATATATTATAATTATGCAACTTGTTATAAAATTATAGATAAGTTCGGCAATGAGTTTTAAAAAAATTAGTTTTTAGTTTTGAAGGAAAAAAAAAAAAAACCCAGAAAAAACTTATTTAAAGTAAGAATTTTAAAAGATTATTTTAACCAAAAAACTTTTAAGATATGTTTGATAAAACTAACGAGTAGTTAGAAACTGATATGTATTTTTGAAAAATAGTTAGCTTTTAAATATGTAAATTAAGAAAAACTAAAAGCCAAAAACTCTTAATAACTATTTGAAGTAGCGTTTGGATTATAAGTTCTTATTTTTTATTTTTAAATTTATAAATAAAAAAGCTAAAAACTCATACCGTAAAACATAGTTTTTTCTTTAATTCATTTTTTTTCTTAAAACTAAAAGTTCTCAAAATTTAATTAGCAAAATCACACTAATTTTTGAAAACTTCTAGTTTATATATATATATATATATATATATATATATATATATATATATATATATATATATATATATATATATATATATATATATATATATATATATATATATATAAATCATTTTATATATTTCACAAACATGCACGGGGACATTTCTAAACAAATAAAATTATTATTTCCGGCTTCTCGTTATCATATTCTAATTAACGGCTAGGTTTAACAAACGTATCCCATATGCGATTTTATTTAGACTTTCTTCCTGGTTTAGATGGAAAAAAGGGGCAAACAGTTGACATATCACAAGAAGCAATTAGGGCAAGGAAAACGAGTCACAATGGCAATAAATGCAAGCAAAACGAGTTTAGGGAAAGGAAGTCAATGAAAATAAAAAGACATCTTTTTATCTCTATACTATTTTAATTCGTAAATGAACTTATTTGGTCCCTGTGGTTTTCTTTTGACATTTTTGCTCCTTTAACTATCGTTAACTCATTATCATGTATAAGCCCATGTCACGAAACTTGTGTTTTCATGGGTAACTAAAACTGGTTGGTCCGGTTTGTCTATTTGTTTTTTTTTTAACATAAATAAATATGTAATCAATTAGGCACAAAAACAAAATCTAATCTTTGATGTTAAAGAAACAACAGAAAAAGAAAACTAACCAATATTATTTAAAATTCTAACATAAATTAGTAAATTATGACTATGTTTTTTGAAGAATAAAATGCAAATTGTTAAAGTAATCATTGTAAAATGAGATTACAAAATCATCGTCATTTGTGTAAACTTGACTCGCCAATTAAGAATTTAAGCCAAGGGAAAGTTATACTTATATCCAAAATATAAAGAAAACTAAATAAAATAAAAAAAAATAAAAAAAATATGAATTCTTCGCCAAAGGCATCATCACTGCTGCACGTCTTATAATGCTCATCAATTTTGTCATTTTACAAAAGCTATTATAAAGAATTTTCTTAAATGTAAAAGCCTTAAGCCTTCTTTATATGCTTTTAATAATTAAATATTTTTATCATCTATTTAAAATATTCTACTAAAAATATTCTCATTTAATTATCCACTTTTAAGTACAAGTCAAATTTGAAGTTGACAAGATTTTGATCTAATATTCAGTTGTAAAAATAAAAAATATAATATTTTGTTATAAATAAAAAACAGTTAATGATTATTATGTGTTTAATGTTATATTTTCGTGACACGCAATCTGTTACACACCTGCTGAATCATCTCTGTGGTCTTGAGCACTACTTTAGTACTCCCGTGACCAGATGTCCGACCTCTCCCCAACATGTAACATCCGGATGTTCAAATATTTCTAAATTTATCCCTTTAAGTTTATTATATGGCATTTTGGTCCCTAAGTCCAAGAGAATGTGCCTTGAAGCCCCAGTGACATTCTTGTAATTTGGACAGGAGGAGTACGCTAAGCGTACATGTGTGTATGCTGAGCATACTAGGGCACGCCCTAGTACGTACACTCATGTACGCGGGGCATACTAAAGAAAGATGGAAACCCTAATTTTTAGGGTTTGTGTGGTATTTAAGCATTTTTATGGCCTCATTTCTCTTCACCTAACCACCCTCTACCCTCTCTTCATGATTTGAAACCCTAGAAGCACCTTGTGAGGACATTTCAAGCATTAAAGGGTGTGTTTGTGTGATTTAAAGAGGAAGGAAGAAGATCAAGCTCAACTTGGAGAAAGAAGCACCTTATATTTGGGATTTATCTTTCATTTGCAAGCCTTCCAAGGTATAAAGCTTGCACCTTTGTCTCTTAATCTTGTAGATCTAGTTATGGGGGTTTTATGTTCTGAATGTTTTGAGTAGTCCTTTCAGAACCTAGGAAGGGTCCTTAGCCATAAAAATGAAGTCCCTTTGGTTAGTTTTGCTCCATGCATCTTGTAAGAGGTCTTAATGGATTAAGACCTTGTGTTAAGCTCTTATCATGTAACATCCTAAATTTTCAAGCCAAAAATTTCATTTTTGATTAAGCAACTTATAAAATAGTTTACCCAAAAACATAATCAATATCCTATCAACCAATAAACATAACAACATGTCTCCAAAATCATATCATCGAATGGTAATAAAATCACAGTACAATCCCAAGAATCACGTAGTGCGGAAATTTGGTGTGCGTGTCATGTGCAGCTACTGCGCCGGCTCCTTCCCCTTCACTGAAGAGGCACCTGAAATAAAACTGAAAACTGTAATCATGAAGTTTAGTTAGTTCCCCCATCATACCACATACCATACAATCACATAGCATACATACTGTCGGGCAATTCTGGGGTGCCAGACCTACTAGGTCCGACCATTATAGGGTGCCGACCTACCCGTGTCAAGCCATTATCGGGTGCTGACCTACCCGTGTCAAGCCATTATAGGGTGCTGACCTACCAGTCGGTCCTAACAACCGAACCCGGGGACTATTTCACCCCTACTACTACTACTACTACTACTACCACATATATCATAACATAATCATATTGTCAGGCATATCTGGGGTGCCCAACCTACTCTTCGGTCCTAACAACCGAACTTGGGGACTAGTCCCCTCCTACCACCACTATCACATATACATATCATGCTAGGCACATAAACATACCAGGTAGTAGCAAACTGTACAATTATCACAAAAACAATTATCTCAACTATAATCAACTACTACTGGGCCGGCCTTGGTGCCTTAGACCCACTTCTACTGGAAGGTAACTTACCTCAATGTCGTGCAGTGTCTGTACTGTCCTCGGTACGGGAATCAACTCGTCTCAACTCCTCAATTCTTACACAAAAATCTTTCTTGATTACTATTTCATGATCATAACTCTCTTAGAAGGGGCAACTCAAGTCCAAGTAAAATTCAAGGTCAAACCCTAGTCAAAGTCAACATCCAGTTGACTCGACTCACCGAGTTGATCCCCCAACTCGTCGAGTCCCTACTTCCACGATATGCTAAAACTGCGATTCTACTGGCCGAGTCTAATAAGAGCTCGATGAGTTCTCCTTCAACCAAAACATCGGGACCTTCTTCAACTGAATCGTCGAGTTCATCTTCTTCCAGATGAATGTGTCTAGTCTTTGACTCGTCGAGTTCTCCTTGAACTCGTCAAGTCCATTTTCATGGGTTGGGACATTGCCTTGAACTTGCCGAGTTTGTTCATCCACTCGCCGAGTTACATGATTTCTAGGTTCCTAATGAGCCTAGACAACCGATTGTCCTTCTATCTTAGCATCTGGTCCATCAACAGAAAGGATTTGATGGGGAATACGACCCGACTCGTCGAGTCCCATGAATGACTCGCCGAGTCCCTCTTTTTCCAAAACTATACAGTCGATTACAGCAGGTCTTAATGCATCCAAATCATAGATCTGACCTCCTAGGGTCCTTTTTATACGTAAAGCTACGAACTTGATGTCCATGCATGGGGGTTTTTGACTCAAAAGGCTATGAAATGGGGTTTATGTGGTGCATGGGCTTCCTATGGCCATAATGTTGGCACCTTTATACCATGGGAACTCTTCATGGTTCCAAATCTGGAGTGTAACTCCATGATACACACCCAATCCGAGTATGCCCTTAGAAATGCCCAAAAATGATAAGATCTAAGCCCTAGAGAAGATTCATCAAATGAGAAGTCAAGGGTAGCTTTTTATCTTGAATGAGGTGGAAATGAAGCAAAACTTCTAGATCTACTAGCCTTCTCTTGATCCTCCAAGTCTACTCTTCCTTCTCAAGCCTCTAACACACAAAAAATGGCACCAACAGCTCACGGTTACTCAAAAATCGATAGGGTTTCGAGTTAGGGTCTTCTGGAAGTGGGAGGGACGATGGAGGATGGTTTGAGATGAGTTAAGTTTTTTAAATTGGGTACAAGCCCTAAATATTAGGGTTTCATCCAGACAGCTTCTACTTGTCGAGTCGGTCCCCCGACTCGTCGAGTAGATCACTAAAACCCCCACATAATGTCAAGTCTACTCGACGAGTTGGGCCTCCAACTCGTCGAGTCCTAGAGTAAAATACAATATTACTTGAATTTAAATATGTACCAGGAAACGGGTGCTACAAATCTCCCACACTTATTTAAGACTTCATCCTTAAAATCTGCTGTTGAATCCAAAAAAAGTTCGGGGTAGTGCTCCCTTATATCGTCCTCCAGCTCCCAAGTCTATTTCGAGCCCTTGCGGTGCTGCCATTGCACCTTTACCAGCTCGACCCTCTTGTTCATCAGATTCTTTGACTTCTTGTCGAGGATAGCTACTGGCCACTCGATTTAGTTCAGGCTGTCATCCACCTGAATATCCTCTAGGGGAACCACCGTTGAATCTTCTACCACACACTTCCGCAGCTGGGAGACGTGGAAGGTGCTGTGAATCTGGCTAAGTTCGGCTAGCAGGTCCAGCCTATACACCACCTTGCCCACCCGGGCTGCAACCCTGAAGGGTCCAATGTATCTGGGGCCTAGCTTGCCCCGTTTCCTGAATCGGATGACACCTTTTCAAGGTGACACATTCAGGAGGACCATATCCCCGACTTGGAACTCCAGGTCTGATCGGCGCTTGTTGATGTAACTTTTCTGCCGACTCTGAGCAGTCTGAAGCCTGCTCCGAACCTACTGAATCCTCTACATAATCTTTAGCACCACTTCGGTGCTCCCCATAACCCTCTGCCCGACTTCACCCCAACATATCGGGGTCCTACACTTCCTCCAATACAACATCTCAAAGGGAGGACGGTCAATACTCATGTGGTAGCTATTATTATAGGAAAACTCTGCCAATGGAAGGTAGGTATCCCAGCTACCACCAAATTCTAGTACGCACGCCCGCATCATATCCTCCAATGTCTGGATGGTTCGCTCGCTCTGACCATCCGTCTGCGAGTGGAAGGCAGTGCTAAAGTGCAGACGAGTACCCAACTCGTCGTGAAATTTCTTCCAGAACCTGGAAGTAACCGCACGTCCCTGTCAGAGATCATGGAGATTGGCACTCCATGTCGGGCCACAACCTCCCGAATATAGATGTCGGCCAATTTCTCGGCCGAAATGCTGTAACATCCTATTCCAAATTGTTTTGTGATCTAAGGCCCATGGGCCTTAATCCGAGTATGAGAAGGTTTTTAGGCTTTGAAGGAGAAAGGTTTAGGCCCTTTTGGGGTATGGGTACGGTAGATTGTGTGATAAAAGAGTTCGATTTGTGCTTTAGAGCCAAAATGTATTGTTAAAGGGGCTAGTACGGGCTTTTCATGAATTTTGGATCTGAGCTCGAGTGGTCTTCAGGAGGAATAAAGTTTATAGATGTGTAGGGCTTCTCGTTACCTTTTCGTGGATATAAGGATTGTCGGAAACGGATTATAACGAAGAAGTTATGGCCTTCATAAGTTTTTAGGTTTGCAGGCTTAGCCGAGTACGCTGGGCGTACACAAAGCGTACGCTGGGCGTAATTTTGGAGTACGCTAGGCGTACTGAGCAGGGGTGGTCGCGAATGTTCTTTGGAGTACGCTGGGCGTACCATGTGTACGCTGGGCATATGTTGATCAGACCTGAACCCTATTTTAGGGTCTTGGACCCTATTTAAGCTCCTTATCTCATAATCTAACCCTAATATCTTTAGCCTCCATCCCTCTAAACCCTAGAAATCGATCCTAAGCCTCAATTTGAGTGATTCTTGAGCATTTTGGTGATTTGGTGAGTTTTTGGTGCATATTGTGGAAGAAGGAGTTCCTTGAGGAAGCATTGCTTGGCTTGGAGCTTGTGGATCCAAGACCTAATCATGTTGATTTAGCTCCAGGAAGCATAAAGTTTGAATCTTGGTGGCTTTCTCATGTGGATCTAGTCAGGTGATCACTTGTTATGTTTGGCTTTTGAAGAAGAAGGAGCTTTGAAAGAGAATAGCTTGAGCACCTAGCTTTTGGATCTATGTTCTTCTCTTGTTGGTGCATCTTCTAGAGGTATCAAGTTTTGAACTTGCTTATTGTTGTGCTAGTTTTTGTTTTGGGTCCATTTTAGGGTTTTTGGTCCCAAAGCTTGAAGCTTTATGAGTTGATTGAACTCCAGAGCCTAATATATGTCCCTTTGAGTATATTTAGTGGTGTTATGTCATAAAAATCCAATCTTGGATGTTGGAATCAAGCCATGCATGAGATAGGAAGTTTTTGAGATAAAGAAGTGAGTGTTTTGGGTGTTTGTGACCTTTCCAGACAAGCAAAGGCTTAAAGTCACTGACTTTATGGAGTAAGTGCCATTAGGGAGTCCCGATCTGGGGATTGAGGTAATGTCTTAAATGTTTAAGACCAAATGAGTAGAAAGAGTGAATATGGGGAGTACGATTAGCGTAATTTCTATACGCCCCGCGTACTGCCGCAATGTCCCCGATGGCCAATATGGATTCGTGAGTACGCTGAGCGTACCAAGAGAGGCACCCCCCGCGTAACTTTACTGTGGACTTTTGGGCTTAGTCTCATTTTGGGCCTTGAGTGTCGGGCCTGGAGTTTGGACTTGTTGCAATAGAGTCTTGGACCATAGGATTATATGTGTGTGCTTTGGGCCCTTGAGTTGGGCTTGCCATTAGGTGTGAGAGAGTTGGGCCTCGGGAGTTCCCATTTATTATTGGGCCTTGGTAGGCCCAATGGGTTTTAGGTCATTGATGGGTTGGTTAGTGGACTACCTTTAGACCTAAAGAGCGAGAGTTGGGAATTATTTCCTAATTGGGATAATTGTGGGTTTGGCACAGAGTTAGAGGCTGGTGCGTAGCAGCAGCGTTTATAGGGGTTGTTCATCATCCGAGGTGAGTCTTCTCACTATACTTTACCTAGAGTGGTAATTATGTGTGACCAGAGGGTCTTATATGCTTGCCTGAGTTATGCATTTTATGTGTGATATGTGCTATGTGCTATATTATGTGATATTTAGACCGGACCAGAGGGTCCAACGACCTATGCTATATTATGACCGGACCGGAGGGTCCAACGAAATATGAGACCGGAGGGTCCTCACTTAGACCGGATCGGAGGGTCCAACGAGTAGTGAGATCGGAGGGTTCTCACAGAGACCGAACCAGAGGGTCCAATGAGCCTCCAGTCCCATCGAGACATATTGGACCGGAGGGTCTTATAGAGTTATAGCCTCGAGTGGCTAATATGTGTATGTGGTATTTTAGGGAACTCACTAAGCTTCGTGGTTACCGTGTTATGTATGATGTGTTTCAGGTTCTTATCAGGATCACTGGAAGGCGGCGGCTCGATTGTACACACAAGAGAAAAGAATCATGAATGAGGATCTTGGATTTTGATAATTACTTTTGAAAACTATTTTGAAATATGTTATGACATCGACACTTGAGACTTTGTAAATTATTATATGTGATGTTGGTAATTTAAAATTGAAAATTTTGTTTGAAAATTTACGGTGTTACAAATGCTCTCCTGGATCGGTATAAAATGGGCACTCTTGGTCCACCGATCCATGATGACCCATATCGAATCCACTCCCCGTGCGGTCCTAGGAAGCTTGGTGATGAATACATAGTAATATCTTCCCATTTCCACATGGGGATGTCCACTGGCTGCATCTTTCTGTGAGGCCTCTGGTGCTTGGTCTTGACATTCCTGCAGGTCAGGCACCTATCAACGTACCAGGAAACGTCCCGCTTCATGCAGGGCCACCAGTAATCAGGTCGAAGATCTCTGTACATCTTCGTCGCCCCTAGATGGACAGAGAACCTGGACTTGTGGGCCACATCCATCAATATTCGTCGTACCCCGCCCCAGTACGGTACCCAGACCCTCCCATGCAGGGTCAACAATCTGCGACTATCATGTCCTCATACCCTAAAATATTTCCACAAATCGTTTACGATATGACATGACCTATATATCATTTTCACCATCTATCAAATACGATTTCCCCGTGATCAACATCTTCAGGAACCAACACAAAAACACCCTACAATCACCTCTACCGTTAACCTGTTGTGGTACGTTTATGGCCTTATTCAAGGATAATTTTGAAACTCTCAACGGGGATTGCATCAATTGGTTTGTACCCAGCAGTTGATACCCAATAGCAGATTGTGGATGCGTGCTCGCATAACTATGAATCAAGACTGGTCTTCTGAACAATAGTCGTTCACATAGTGACTATTGTATATAGTCATTTTAAATGTCTTCAACTCCAAAACACTCAAAAATCAATGAACACGTGGTATATTCATAGAGATGTAAAGCTACACAAATGGTTGGAATTAATTAATCAAAAATAACATTATATTATAAATTATTATTATTTTGATAATGTAATCGAAACAAAATTATACCGTATTGTAACGGCCCAATTTTCAAGTCCAAAAATTTCGTTTTAATTAACCGACTCATAAAAACATTCATAAGAAAATACTGTGAATTCATATCATCTCATAAAACATTGTATCATGTCTGAAAATCCAAGTCATAAAATTTGTAACATGTTAGAGTACAATCCCAGAACATCCATAGTGTGATGTGCCGCTACCGCGCCAACTCCTTCCCCTTCGCTGAAGAGGTACTTGAAACCAAAACTACAAACTGTAAGCACGAAGCTTAGTGAGTCCCCCCATTGTACCACATACCATACAATCACAAAGCATACATACTGTCGTGCAATTCTGGGGTGCCTGACCTACCCGGTACGACCATTCTGGGGTGCCGACCTACCCGTACGGCCATTCTGGGGTGACGTCCTACCCGTGTCAAGCCATTCTGGGGTGCTGACCTACCCATGTCAAGCCATTCTGGGGTGCTGACCTACCCGTCGGTCCTAACAACCGACCCTCGGGAACGATTCCACCCCTAATGCTCCTATCACATATATCATAACATAACAAACTATCAGACATATCTGGGGTGTCCGAACTACCCTTCGGTCCTAACAACCGAACTTGGGAACTATTCCCCCTCCTACTACCACTATCACATATAACATATCATGCGAGCATATAACATATCAGGTAGTAGCAAACCTAGATGATATCACGAAGACAATCATCTAATATACAACTCCTACTGGTGGGCCGGCATTGTGGCCGTAGACCCACTACTACTGGAAGGTAACTCACCTCGAACAAGTAGCTGCTGATAATCCGTGTGGGAAATCTCTGTCTACTGCTACTCCGGAAACCCTCCGGCTACACTCCCCACAAAAACACTCAATCAGAAACTGATATCTACTCTTAGGGTAAAATAACTATTTTACCCCTAATCAAGTCCAAGTAAAAGTCAACTTCAAGTTGACCCGACTCGCTAAGTTAGACCGTCAACTCGTCGAGTCCCTGTCCCTTTTACGTCCTTATGCATGACTTGAATCGTCAAGTTTGGCGATGACTCGATGAGTTCCTCTTCTATATGAACATCGAATGATCCTTCATCTGACTCGCCGAGTTGTATGAACAACTCGTTGAGTTCATTCCCAACCATAAGGAGATTGCCTTGGACTCGCCGAGTCTGTTCTAGCACTCGTTGAGTCCCATGAACTCCAGGTCTTTGGCTAAGTCCAATGCGTTGGGTCACTCCTTTTGACCTTCTACAACCCTTCTAACAACCAACTGAGTTCTTTTGACCCTCAACAGATACGAGACTTTATGCCTTGGACTCTTCGAGTCCCAAGAACGGACTCGCTGAGTCGATAACGTCCACATACTAAATCCTCGATTTTTTCTGTATAACCTTTGACCAAAAGATATATCTAAGCCCCTAAGCTCGATCTAGCACGTAAAGTTATGAACTTTATGTGCATGCATGGGACTTTTGAACCGAAAAGGCTCTAAAATTGCTCTAATGTTGAATGAAGCCTTCCTTGGGAGCAAAAGCAACCCAACTCTGCCTAGTGACCCCTCCCAAGACTTATATCTGAAATCTTGATCCCCAACCATGTTTGCAATCATGGTTGGTTACTTCATATGGATTAAAAAGCCCTAAATCTTCCCCAAAAAGGGATCTAACAAACAAGCAAGCAAGATACAAACTTTATACCTTGCAAAGGCTGCAAATGATGAACCAAAATCAAATCCTTCAGTCCCCTCTTGATCCTCCTATGCTCTCCCTTCTTCCTTGAGGTCAAAACCCACAAAAATCACTCAAAAGCCTTAGATCTTGCACCAAAATGCTTAGGGTTTGCTATGGAGGGTTCCTGGGAGCAATAGGGACGAGTGGTGGCTGAAAGAGATGATTAAATAGGGTGCAAACCCTCAGATTAGGGTTTTTGTCCAGCCAGGGCCTACTCGTCGAGTCCGGGACCCGACTCGCCGAGTCCATCACTTAAATCCCGCGTCCCGTCCCTCTTCTACTCGGAGAGTTGGTCCTTCAACTCGCCGATTCCAAGGCCAAAAATGCAAAACACTTAGATAAATAAAAAGAAATATGTTCCAAGAACCAGGTGCTACAAATCTCCCCCACTTATTTTATACTTCGTCCTTGAAGTCTGCTGCTTGTTCCTGAAACAGCTCTGGGTAATGCTCCATCATCTCGTCCACCGGCTCCCAAGTCCATCCCGAGCCCTTCCGGTGCTGCCATTACACCTTCACGAGCTCCACCCTCTTGTTCCTCAGATCCTTCAACTTTCGGTCGAGGATCGCCACAGATCGCTCGATGTAATTCAAGCTGCCATCAACCTGAATGTCCTCCAAGGGCACCACTGCTGAGTCGTCCACCAGGCACTTTCGTAGCTGGGAAACGTGGAAAGTGTTGTGGATCTGACTAAGTTTGGCTGGCAAATCCAACCTATACGCCACCTTGCCCACCCGGGCTATAACCTTGAACGGTCCAATGTACCTGGGGCCCAACTTGGCTTGTTTCCTGAATCGGATAACTCCCTTCCATGGCGACACCTTCAGGAGAACCATATCCCCGACCTGGAACTCCAGGTTTGATCAACGCTTCTTGGCATAGCTTTTCCAACCAACTCTGGGCAGTTTGAAGCCTGCTCCGGACTTGGTGAATCTTCTCTTTCGTCTTGAGCACCACTTCAGTTCTCCCAATTACCCTCTAGCCAACCTCGCCCCAACATATCAGGGTCCTGCACCTCCTCTCATACAGCAACTCGAAGGGAGGGCGGTCGATGCTCGCATGATAACTATTGTTATCGGAGAACTCTGCCAATGGAAGGTAGGTATCCCAACTACCTCTGAAGTCTAACACGCATGCTCGCAGCATATCCTCCAGAGTCTGGATGGTCCGCTCGCTCTGACCGTCCGTCTGCGGGTGAAAGATGGTGCTAAAATGCAGACAAGTACCCAGTTCATCGAGAAGCTTCTTCCAAAATCTGAAAGTGAACCGCACATCCCTGTCTGAAATCACCGAAACTGGCACCCCGTGCCGCGCTACCACCTCCCTGATATAAATATCGGCCAAATTTTTGGCCGAAATGCTCTCCTGAATCTGGATAAAATGGGCACTCTTAGTCAATCGATCGACGATAACCCAAATCGAATCCACTCCCCGCATGGTTCTGGGAACCTTTGTGATAAAATCCATCATAATGTCTTCCCATTTCCACAGCGGAATATCCAACGGCTACATCTTGCCGTGAGGTCTCTGATGCTCGGCCTTGACCTTCCTGGTCAAGCACCGCTCCACGTACCATGCCACATCCCGCTTCATGCAGGGCCACCAATAGTCCAGACGAAGATCCCTATACATCTTCGTCGCCCCGGGATGAATGGAGAATCAAGATTTGTGCGCCTCCTCTATCAAAACCTGGCACACACCCCCGTGGTACGGCACCCACACCCTACGGTGTAGTGTTAGTGATCCTCGGTTGTCATAGTCGAAGGAGGAAACTTGCCCCACTATTCGCTCGCTCTTCCGATGTTCCTCCTTCACGGCCTCCTGCTGGGCCTCCCGAATCCGCTCCAACAGTAGAGTCACCACTGTCATCCTTAGAAAGATATCCCTAATCGGTGCTGCCTTGCGGCTAAGCGCGTCGGCCACCATATTGGCCTTCCTCGGATGGTAAAGGATCTCGCAATCGTAATCCTTCACCACGTCCAACCACCGACGCTGCCTCATGTTTAGATTCGGATGATCCATGAGGTACCTCAAACTCTTGTGGTCTGTGTAGATGGTACAACGAACCCCATAGAGGCAATGACGCCAAATCTTAAGGGCGAATACAACAGCCCCGAGCTCCAAATCATGCGTCGGGTAATTCACCTCGTGAGGCTTCAACTGCCTCGACGCGTAGGCGATGGCATGCCCTCCCTGCATCAGTACTGCGCCCAAACCCGAGATGGACACATGTCAATACACAACAAAATCATCCATGCCCTCCGGCAGGGCTAAGATTGGCGCCTCGCACAATCTCTGTCTCACTGTCTCGAATGTGGCCTGCTGCTCATGCCCCCAACGAAATACCACAGCCTTCCTTGTTAGCCTGGTCAGGGGTACGACTATCTTGGAGAAATCTTGGATGAATCTCCGATAGTAGCCGACTAATCCTAGGAAACTCCGAGTCTCAGATGGAGACTTCGGAACCTCCCATCTCATCAGGACCTCAACTTTGGCCTGGTCCACCAAAATCCCATTCTGGTTGATGAGGTGCCTAAGGAATTGCACCTCGCGCGACCAGAACTCACACTTGGAGATCTTAGCATACAAGTTCTCCCTCCTCAAAGTCTCCAGAACCTCTCACAGATGCTCCTCGTGCTCCTCCTGCGTCATGGAATAAACAAAGATATCATCAATAAACACTATCACAGACCGGTCTAACATCGGTCTACATATGCGGTTCATGAGGTCCATGAACGCGACAGGAGCATTGGTGAGCCCGAAGGGCATCACCACCAACTCGTAATGGCCATAGCGTGTCCGGAACGTAGTCTTCTATACATCCTCTTCTCTGACCCTCATCTGATGGTATCCTGAATGCAGATCAATCTTGGAGAACCAAGATGCTCCCTGTAGCTGGTCAAAGAGGTCATCAATCCACGGGAGTGGGTAACGCTTCTTCACCGTTACCTTGTTCAGCTCCCGATAATCTACACACATCCGATGTGACCCGTCCTTCTTCTTCACAAACAGAATCGGGGCTCCCCAGGGAGAACTACTCGGTCTAATGAATCCCTTGTCTAACAGCTCCTGCAGCTGTGCAGACAACTCCTGCATCTCAGGAGGAGCCAACCGATATAGTGCCTTGGCAGTCAGAGTCACACTAGGGACTAGGTTGATCCTGAATTCCACCTGTCTCTCCGGAGTTATCCCAAACAAATCCTCGGGGAATACGTCCGTAAACTCTCGCACCACAGGCACATCACCCACTGTTGCCTTACCCGCCTCCCGGGTGTCCATGACATAAACGACATATCCTGCGCAACCCTGTTGAAGGTAAGGCCTTGCCCTCGCTGCCGAACATAAGGATGGCCCTCGCTATGGTCTCTCGCCCTGAATCACTAACTCTCCCCCTCCTGGGGTCCTGACTCACACCAACTGTTGTGTGAAATCTATCAATGCCCCATTGGGGCTCAACCAATCCATGCCTATAATCACCTTGTTCCCTCACAAAGGTATGGGAACCAATTCTATTAGGTAACGCTCCTCGAACAATCTCAAAACACAATCTCGGAAGACCTTAGATGCACGCACTGACTGGTCGTCCACAATCTCGAACAATCTCAAAACACAATCACAGCAGCGTATCATAAAAGTGTAAATAAGGAGTCATACCCATCACCATGTCGGGTGCAGCGCGTGCCTCCTCGGCAGTCAACTGCAATGCCCAACTCCTTTCCACTGGAGCCTCCGCCTTGTCCTGCCGGCCATCAGTAATCTACAAGGTCGTTGGAGCTGGCGCCTTCACTGGCGCTGCTGCTGTTAACTGGGGGCAGTTGGCCTTCTTGTGGCCCCTCATGTTGCAGTGGAAACACAGCAAGTCAGACGTTTGAATAACTGGTGTAGGGGCGGTACAATCCCTGCTGAAGTTCCCCGTCTTGCCGCACTTGTAGCAGCCCGATGATCCCAATCTACACGCCCCCTCATATGGCCTGCCGCATTTCCTGTAGCGGCCCTGTCCTGACTGGCCTTTCGGCCTACCATCTGATCCCTTAGGCTTCTTCCCCGAAGCCCCAGTCGTTTGCCCCTCCTCCATCTTCCTCTTCCGGACATGCTCCAGATCGATCTCCCTCTCCCTTGCCCTAGCACTCATGGAATCCAGGGTAGGGCAAGCTGAAAAACTAACATTCTCCCGAATGTCGGTTCGCAGCATGTCATGGTAGCGGGTCCTCCTCATATCCTCATCTCCCGCATACTGGGACACCAGCAACGCCCTATCCCAGAACTTGGCGGTGATCTCCGCCACACTCTCCGTAGTGTGTCTCATGTCCAAAAACTCCTTGGCCAGCTGTTAAAGCTCTACAAATAGTGTAAACTCCGCCCTGAATCTGGTCACAAAGTCTGACCAGGTCATAGCTTCAACAGTCGAGGCTCACCAACAGACTCCCACCAATCTCTAGCTCTGTCTCTCAAACACCCTAATGCATATCTCACCTTCGACCCCTCGGGGCAGAAGCTAGTCAGCTGTGCAGACTCAATGTATGCAATCCTTCGTCTGGCAGCAATTGGGCCCTTCGCCCCATGGAAATCTGGCGCACCACTTCCCCTGAAGTCCTTAAAGGAAAATGTGCGGGATCCTTACTGGATGGTCGCCATGTCACTCCTGAACGCCCTAAGGCGATCCTCCATCAGCTCGACATTCCCTTCCTTGATCGATCCAAAGATGACCGAGTTCGCATCAAGGATGCCTCTAGTGATCTCGGACGTGATAAACTCGCATAGCCTCTCATCCACTGGTTCGGAGTCTGAACCCGAAGCCGATCCCTCTCCTGAGCTACCAACTACTGTCCTCTGCCGTAGTACCACCATTCTGGAATACATAGAGACAACCGTTAGTGATACTGCTACATCAAGAGGGATCACATCCACTACAAGTTCCCCGGTCTTGCCTCAACCTTCCTCAATTAGGGTACGGATCCTTTGCTTTCAGTAGTACGGGCCCATACTACCTTCCACATCTATTCGTACCTTCCTCAAGGACTACCTTGACTCCACCAAGTCCCTTTTACCACTGCTGATCTCTGCTATTCTCATCCTAGGCTTACCCTAGGGAAATTCTCTGACTCCACCCAAACCGGTCCTTAGCTGCTGAAGGCTTCGTTGTAATTCCAATTAGCCATTACCTGAATACCATCACATGTAATGAGGCTCGGATAATCCTTCGAGTAAAAGACTCATACCTACAATGGTTAGACTCAAACAAGAGTTGCGCAATAGGCCAAACCCAGCACTCTGAGATTATTCAACCCTGATCGCATGTGACGTGACATGTTCACCTAATGGCTAACTCCCATCATTCAGAGTCCCATAAAGCATGAAGAAATCAACATTCAGACGTAGGAAAAACTACTCAAGCAAATCTGTTCTCATAGTGAGAAACTGTACTAGCATACAATGCTGAGCTCACACTACCAGGCATAACCTAAACAAGCTATCCTATTACTGTCTACTCAATACTAGCATGCAATTCTCATGTGACAACCCGATATTTTGAGACAATAAAATGTAACACCAGTCAAATTTAGGCCAAAAATATATCTTTCCTAGAATATTATTTGGGTTAAATAAAGTAGTAGGAATCGTATCAAGGTTTTCGTACATATAAAGAACCCTAAAATCCGAGTTATAACGAAGAAGTTATGACCAACCGAAGATTCTCAGCAAAACTGACAACACCGATTAAGTGAAAAACGCAAAGTTTTAATACAATAGTTTTTAGCCTTAAGTATCTAAATGAATGTTGTAGATAACATTAAACTGTAAACGTACGTAAAAAGAACGTCCAAATCTGACTTCATATGAGGAAGTTATGATTTTTCCAAGATCCGGATATAGCAGCAGACAGCTAAAAACTCGAAATAGAGATCGAGAGACTTTTTTCCAAAACAACCTAATTGAGAATCGAAGGTTTCAACAATAGTAGCGCAACTCCGAAAAGTCTGACGAAAACGGACATCGGATGAAAAAGTTATAGATTTCTAACGGACTTTTTGTGTCCTGGCCCGTTAAAAATAAATAATTAAAAATAAATTCAAAATTTGCCGATGAAGTCTAAATGAGAGTTGTAGAGCATATTTTCAGCTACGCGTGCATATAAAGAACGTCGAAAACAGAGCTCGTACGCGAAAGTTATGGATTTTACAAGTTCGAGGCCTGAAATCCGAGGCTGTCAGGCTTGCCACGATGTGGCACAGTTCGCCGCGACCCGGCCAGTGACTAAGAGTGTCCAATCAATAGAAGAGGATAAGGCTGACTCACCACGACGTGGCACACCCTCTGCCACGACGTGGCACTCAAAAAATGGCCCTATAAATAGATTTCAAGGGCTCCAAGTTCCATTGCTCAGTTCTCTTCTTCCTCGCGCCGAAACCCTGCGTTTATGCCCCCGAAGCCCTCCCAAAGCCCGGTTTTCACCTTCAAGTTCCGAAGGAAGGTTTTGTGTTCCCGAGATTCCCGAGATTCCCGAGATTTCCGAGATTCCCGAGAAAATCAACTCTTCCAAGTCGAAGATCTGCTCGATTATCATCTCGCTTTCTTCCATCAATCAAGTGAGTTCATACCCCTATAAACTACACTTTCAAATGTTTTATCAATGCTTTTTATACACTTTTAAAGGGGGGAGGGGGGAATACAAGTAAACACACGGTTATTATCGTGTGTAACATAAAGTTTCACCATATACTCTTTTTATCAAGTGAATCATATGTGATTCATAACTACTACATAGGAACTTTCGTATGCAATATATATTCTCGATAACATCTTGTCTTTTGGAAATAAAACATGTTTATATATATATATATATATATATATATACGAATCAAACACTTTATTTATACTTTAAGTATATATGGTCATTTATGTCACTTTAAATGTATACTTTACATAACAAGTGGGCATTACACCGGGATTTACTACACGAGCGAAACACACTTTGAAAAACTATAATAGGTATAGTTTACGAGAAATCCATGAACATTTTCATACTAGAAACATTTTATCAAAGGGATATTTTCATACGCAAGAACAAATGGACATTTTCATTACGTAAATCTGTTTTATACTAAGTTTTGTGAGACATTTCACGTACTTTCGAGTATTCATTTTAAGTCCTGTATTATATACCATAATCCCTTGTAGGGGGAGCATGATACTTGTGTATAGATCTATACGGGATTGACAATCCCACACGTAAGCTGTTAGCTACAGTTAGGCCGGCAGGCCTGGGGTGACAAACGTCATAACATTCCAACGCCTGAAGAACGTTGTTACAGGCAGTCTGGGTCATTAGTATGGTTATAAAAATCACATGGAGTATTAGAAACACATTGGTTTACGGGGTTATCAAATGCCTTAGTGATTTTATATTTACACAAATCTATTATTTAGGCATGAAAAACTGTTGGATAAGGTGTCTAAGTCCATAACTATTTCGGGCTTGTACTTGACCCGACCCGGCATGGTCCATTTGGGTTGCATGGCACCATGCAATTGGATAGACTAAATGAGAGAAATAACACTTGGAGATTATTAATATATTATAAGTTCTAATATATTAATAATATTATTTGATTAGTTGATCAAAGAATTAATTTGGAATTAATTAAGTGATCAAAGGATAACTAATTAAATATATGGGTTGATTATGTAAATCATCCATATCTTGTATAGTGGGCTAAGAGGCTCCATGGATTATCAAGTTGGGTTCTACCCATAGGATGCTCCATGGATGCTCCATGGGAGTTACAAACCCATGGGTCATGGAAATGAAGAGTCATGACACATTAGGGTTTACATGGTGTAACCCTAGATGTGTCAACACTATATAAGAAGCATATTCTCCACCAAAAATCGGCACTACTACTAAGGAACTAGAGGGCTTGGCCGATTTTGAGAAGTGTGTGTTATCTCAAGAGTCTTTCCAAGAGCATTTGGTGTTGTGTGAAGCATTTGAGGCATCACACTTGGGGTGCTAGGCTCACAAGGTTTCAAGGAACACAAGCAACAACAAGGTAAGTTATTCTATCTATGATAAAAGTTAAATTGTTCCCCATGTATGCTAGATAGGAATATAACCTTGGAATTCAACTTTGCATGATAATTAGACAAACATAGATCCAAGGTTATTAGGGTTGCATGTACACTTAGGAAGTGTTAGAATGCTCAAAACCCATCAGTGGTATCAGAGCCTAGGCTTGTTTGTTTGTTATTTGTGCTTAAAAGTTGAAGAAAGTCGAAAATCTTGCTGTCTGACTGATGGACTCGGCGAGTCCATGGGGAGGACTCGACGAGTTCATGTGTATCTTCAACCTACTCGGCGAGTAGGTTTATGCACTCGGCGAGTAGGGTCGACAGAGTGCAGAATTTCGACTTGAGTTGCTGGAAATGGATTAGAATCATTACCCTAAAATGTTTTGGTACTTGAAAACTTATTTTAGAAGGTGTAATGTGTTTTCTAATTCATTTACAACAACTAGTTATCAAAATTACAAAGATTAAATGTGATTTTGATTCTTGAGAGTGTTCATATTCATATTCTTGTTCTTATGATGTTTAGATGATCATAGGAATTATTTGTAACCTATGTGGTAGATTAATTCATGATCATAATGTGTTTTAATGGAGTCCATAACTTGTCCTCAAGTTATGGAAAACCAAAAGTCTCTTGGATTAAAAAACCATTAAAAGAACACAAGAGTTAGAAAAATGAAAAGTCCTCATTTTATTACTCTATTAAACTCATAAGTTACAAGAAATGAAAAGTTTTGAAAGTTTACAAAACTTGCCCTCAAGTTTTGGAACAAGTAAAGTTAAGTTAAAACTTTAGTTCCAACCCCTAGAATTTTAAAAGTTAAAATTCAACCCTTATACTTATATTATTATGATTTAATAATTATATATATATGTATAAGAACAAAGTCGTCTTACCGCTAGTACGCCTCATTCACGAAGCCGGTCTATAAGGTGGGTATAAGGTTGTTGCCTATAAAATGGTGACTTAATGGGTGTCCACTCTCACCCACCGCTTGCTTGATCGGTGGAGGGTCGTTAGCCGAACGGGTAAGACAAGGACTTATTAATTCTCATTCAAAGTATGATGAATATTATAAAGTAACTAAATGTTTTATTAAATTCCCAATCTTAGTTACTTTAGGAAAAGTGTGAATAAGGTGCTATTCCATGAAATTACACTTTACACTTTGATTAAGTCGTTGGTGGAGCGTGTGTGGTTAACCGGCACACTAACTTGGACTTAACAAGGTAGGTAAAGGGTGACTTAAGGTTTATTATAGTATCGATGGAGCGTGTGTGGTTAACCGGCACATCGATTGAGTGATAAACTTTAAGGGTACCAAGTGATTTGCATGGTTACTTCACACCTCGTTTTGTGATCCTCGGTATCCCAGTCACAAAACTTGGAGGGCACACTCGAGATTGAAACATGCCTTTGAAAAGTTCATTGAATCTCAAAGAATCTAGGAATTTCTAAGAACCATTCAAAAACCTAATACTAAAATATTGCGGTTTTCGTGGTGGAAATTGGTGAATCGTCATTCACCTACCTTTCAAATATGATATAGCTTAGATTACGGCATACCTCTTCTAAGTTATATTATATTGTGATTGGATCCTAGCCTTAATATTACATTTGGGTGTTTTATTAAGGACTCTCTTATATCTAAACTAATCTTGTCCTCCTTCCTTCAGATGTCTTTCAACAATGCTTCTGGCTCTAATCCTAATGGCTCCTTTACCCTTATGAACTTGTGTGGGAAAGTCACCTTTGATGGATCCAACTTCAATGAGTGGATCAGAAACATCAGGATGATTACCCGCTACGAGGACAAAGAATATGTCCTTGACAAGGAGCTTAAGGAGATTAATGAGTCCACTGCAACTCCTCAGGAGATCGCTGAGTTTCGGGCACATGAAAGGGATGCTACGAAAGTGGCTTGCATCATGACGGCCACGATGACAGCGGAACTCCAAAAGTCTTATGAAGATTTCTACCCTTATGACATGCACCAAGATTTGATGGAAAGATACCATCAAAGTGCAAGACAAGAGAGGTATGAGATCATCTGCTCCATGATAACAACCATGATGAAGGACGGGGAATCCGTCACGAGCCACATGCAGAAAATGCAAAGGTATGTGGATCGTTTGCTGAAGCTTAATGTGAACTTCCCGGAGGATCTTGCAATAGATATTATTTTGCATTCCTTACCATCGTGCTATGATCAATTCCGCATGACATATCACATGAACAAGGAAGAAGTCACCCTCAGCAAACTTCAGGGACTTCTCAAGACCGCAGAATCAGGTCTTAAGGGGAAGTCGGTTGCTATCACTCCTACTCAAAACTCTACTCCGGTTTTGGCAATCGGGAAGAATCGAGGGAGGAAGAGAAAGAGCTCTTCTAAGGGTACCAAGGCTCGGACCCTTGATGGCTCTTCTTCAAGTGGAACCAAGAAAGGTTTCGTTACTCCTTCTTCTGACCCAAAAGAGGCTGAATGCTTCTATTGCCATGAAAAAGCTCATTGGAAGCGGAACTGCCCAAAATACCAGCAAGATGTGAAGGATGGGAAAGTTAAACCCAACCATGCAGGTATTTACACTATCATTTCTAATAACTCACCCCATTCTAATTCTTGGGTCCTTGATACCGGGTGTGGTATTCACATTTGTTGTGACTTGCAGGGACTAAGAAGAAGTGAGGATGTGGAGCAAGGAAGGATAAACTTGATCATGGGGAATAGGAAAGCTATACCTGTTACCAAGATTGGAGTTTATACTTTATCGCTAAGTAGTGGGTTTAGTTTAGATTTGAATAAGTGTTGTTATTCGCCAGGAATGGCAAGAAATATTATTTCCTTTCATGCTTTGTACAAACAAGGGTTTACCTTTTCATTTAATAATGAAGTTGGTTCTATAGATGTTTTCTATAATAATGTCTTTTATTTTAAAGCATTACCTTGTGATGGTGTGTATGAAGCTGTATCTGTTGTAGATAACTTGGGAAATAATGTTTTGTGTATTGATTCTACTAATAATAACTTGGATAAAGCATCTTTATGGCATTGTCGTCTTGGACATATAAGCAAGAAACGCATAGGCCAACTCCAAAAGGATGGAGTCTTGGAGTCGTTTGACCTAAAGTCAGATGATAGTTGCGAATCATGCTTACTTGGAAAAATGACAAAGTCACCCTTCACAGGTTCGTGTGAGAGGGGTGAAGGTTTGTTGGACCTTATACACACGGATATGTGTGGACCATTCAAACATGCCACAAGGGATGCTAATCGTTATTATTTGACTTTTACTGATGATTATAGTAGATATGGATATGTCTACTTGATCAAGCATAAGTCAGAGACTTTCGAGAGGTTTAAGGAATTTAAACAGGAAGTCGAGAATCAATTGGGCAGGAATATTAAGATGCTTCGATCCGATCGTGGTGGTGAGTATCTTAGTTCAGAGTTCCTCGACTATCTAAGGGAATGTGGGATAGTCTCACAATTGACACCTCCCAGGACACCACAGTTGAATGGTGTGGCTGAGAGGCGTAATCGAACCTTGTTGGATATGGTTCGTTCCATGATGAGTCGAGCTTCGCTACCAATCTCATTCTGGGGGTATGCCTTAGAGACTGCCGCCCATATTCTTAATCTAGTCCCTACAAAGAAAGTTGCCAAAACTCCTCACGAGATGTGGACTGGTAAAGTACCTAAACTAGACCACATCAAGATTTGGGGTTGCGAGGCTTTCGTGAGACGCGAGACTCATGATAAGCTCGAACCCCGAAGCGAGAGGTGTATTTTCATCGGTTACCCACAGCGATCCTTTGGTTACCTCTTCTACAGACCTAGTGACAATGTGGTCTTTGTAGCAAGAAGAGGAGTCTTTCGAGAAAGAGAGTTTATAAGCCAAGGAGACAGTGGGAGGCAAATTGATCTTGAAGAAATTCAAGAATCAAGCGGTGAAGGAACTTCAAACTCTAGCCCTCAACTTGAGGAGGAAACTCCTGTTGAGCCAATTGACAAATCTGTACCTCTGAGACGTTCCACGAGAGTTAGGAGTGCACCTGAGCATTACTATGGATTCCATATTACTGCAGAAGGTGAGACACTTATTGATGATGAAACACTAGTAAGTCAAGATGACCCTAACAACTACGAGGAAGCCATGGCAGGCCCCGAGTCTGCTAAATGGAAAGAGGCTATGGATAGCGAGATACAATCCATGTATGACAATCAAGTTTGGAACTTGGTTGAGAATGTACCAGGTCGTAAGACAGTAGGGTGCAAATGGGTCTTCAAGAAGAAGACCGACATGGATGGTAAAGTACACACTTATAAGGCTAGACTGGTTGCAAAGGGCTTCTCTCAAATTCCTGGAGTGGACTATGATGAGACCTTTTCTCCGGTAGCCAAGATTAAGTCTATTCGGGTTCTGTTAGCCATAGCTGCATTTCATGACTATGAAATATGGCAGATGGATGTCAAAACCGCTTTCCTTAATGGAAAGTTGGCTGAAGATGTTTACATGAGTCAGCCAGAGGGTTTTGTCAGCAACGAGTACCCTAATAGAGTGTGTAAGCTTGAGAAATCCATTTATGGATTGAAGCAAGCACCTCGCAGATGGAATCTTTGCTTTGATGAAAAGGTCAAGGAATTTGGCTTTTCTAGGAGTGAAGATGAATCTTGTGTGTATGTCAAGGCTAGTGGGAGTATAGTTAGCTTTTTGGTATTGTATGTGGATGACATACTACTCATAGGAAATGACATTCCAACCCTGCAGGAAGTAAAGTCCTGGCTTGGGAAGTGTTTCGCTATGAAGGACCTTGGTGAAGCTGCCTATATTCTAGGGATAAGAATCTTGAGAGATCGGAGTAAAAGACTAATTGGACTTAGTCAGAGTACCTACTTGGATAAAGTGCTGAAGCGATTCAGCATGCAGGATTCCAAGAAAGGAGAGTTACCCATCCAGAGTAACACCAGATTGAGTAAGACACAAAGCCCTAGCACTGAGGCTGAGATAGCAGAAATGAGTCGAACACCTTACGCTTCGGCTGTAGGATCGATCATGTATGCTATGACGTGTACTCGACCCGATGTAGCTTTTGCCTTGAGCATGGTTAGCAGGTATCAGGCGAACCCTGGCAAGGCACACTGGACTGCGGTAAAGAATATCCTCAAGTACCTACAAAGGACTAAGGACTGGGTCCTTACCCTCGGTGGGAGTGGTGACTTGAGAGTTGTTGGGTATAGTGATGCTAGCTTCCAGACTGATAGGGATAATTTCCGCTCTCAGTCGGGCTGGGTCTTTACCCTAAATGGAGGAGCAATTTCTTGGAAGAGTTCCAAGCAAGAGACAGTGGCAGATTCTACTTGTGAATCAGAGTATATTGCAGCTAGCGAAGCAGCAAAGGAAGCGATATGGCTGAAGAACTTCATTGGAGACCTTGGAGTTGTACCAGCTATTAAAGAGCCAATGGAAATTTTCTGTGATAGTGAAAGTGCTGTTGCCTTAGCCAAGGAACCAAGGGATCATGGGAGATCCAGGCACATCGACAGAAAATACCATTTCATTAGACATGGGATCGAAGAAGGACTCCTCGTGGCAAAGAGGGTATCATCAGATGAGAACCCAGCAGATCCCCTCACGAAGGGACTGAGTAGGGTTAAGCATCTCCAGCATGCTCGAAGCATAGGGCTGAAGGATGATATAAGTTTTAGTAGTTAGATAACCCAGAAATTTGTAAAGTGTAATTGACATTTGATGATGAATAAAAGGAATTTTATTTATGAGTAAAGTGTTGCTATCTCTTGTCGATCGTTTACTATATTTCTTTTGCATGTTTTGACTTCCAGAATAATTTTGTTTGGTATAACATATTATTCAAACCTCCACAGTCGGTCATATGTCGGAAGTAGGTATGAATCAAGACTGTCATGATGGGTTGTAGAGGTCTAAGGTGTTGGACAAGGCTACAACAATCATGAGTGCTCATAAGTTCTGAGTATTGGACTCAACCCACGCTCACTGGAATCACTTCATGGAATTCTATCTCGAGTGATCGTGAGACGGTAATATCATATAAGTCTTCAAACCTAGAGATATGATTTGTTACTTACGAGTTGGTTATGCATTGACTGTACGAAACCGCATTGGTAACTCGATGTTATAAAACGTACTTTTGTGTGTAATTCAATAAGTGGTAGAACAAACATATGAGTCGAAGTTTATCTGTTCCTTCTTGGATTAGAAGCTGATATCTGGGCCCCTCGATGATTTTGTTTTGACCCATGTACCGGGCCCGGTCAGAACTAAGTTGATGTGTTCAATTAAGTTCTATGTCAAACAAATCGGAAATCGAGAAACAAATGCTGGACAAGAAGTAAGACAATGTTCCATGTATTTGTCCGGCTGATATCTAGAACGGAGGATTATATGATCACTTATCTTAAATGGCGTACTATCATCTTCTCAGTTTCGAGAGACCTTGAAAGAGCTACGATTGCCGATCGGTTCCTGAAGTACTAGAGAGATAGTTATTAGACTTATCCAAGTGGGAGACTGTTGGATAAGGTGTCTAAGTCCATAACTATTTCGGGCTTGTACTTGACCCGACCCGGCATGGTCCATTTGGGTTGCATGGCACCATGCAATTGGATAGACTAAATGAGAGAAATAACACTTGGAGATTATTAATATATTATAAGTTCTAATATATTAATAATATTATTTGATTAGTTGATCAAAGAATTAATTTGGAATTAATTAAGTGATCAAAGGATAACTAATTAAATATATGGGTTGATTATGTAAATCATCCATATCTTGTATAGTGGGCTAAGAGGCTCCATGGATTATCAAGTTGGGTTCTACCCATAGGATGCTCCATGGATGCTCCATGGGAGTTACAAACCCATGGGTCATGGAAATGAAGAGTCATGACACATTAGGGTTTACATGGTGTAACCCTAGATGTGTCAACACTATATAAGAAGCATATTCTCCACCAAAAATCGGCACTACTACTAAGGAACTAGAGGGCTTGGCCGATTTTGAGAAGTGTGTGTTATCTCAAGAGTCTTTCCAAGAGCATTTGGTGTTGTGTGAAGCATTTGAGGCATCACACTTGGGGTGCTAGGCTCACAAGGTTTCAAGGAACACAAGCAACAACAAGGTAAGTTATTCTATCTATGATAAAAGTTAAATTGTTCCCCATGTATGCTAGATAGGAATATAACCTTGGAATTCAACTTTGCATGATAATTAGACAAACATAGATCCAAGGTTATTAGGGTTGCATGTACACTTAGGAAGTGTTAGAATGCTCAAAACCCATCAAAAACATCATTTTGTTATAGTTTTGGAGTATTAGAAACACATTGGTTTACGGGGTTATCAAATGCCTTAGTGATTTTATATTTACACAAATCTATTATTTAGGCATGAAAAACATCATTTTGTTATAGTTTTAAAGTATTAGAAACACATTGGTTTACGGGGTTATCAAATGCCTTAGTGATTTTATATTTACACAAATCTATTATTTAGGCATGAAAAACATCATTTTGTTATAGTTTTGGAACTTTTAAACTACCACACACTTATGAACAGATATTGAATTTCTAAAGGTAAACATTAAACAGTCGAGTCTTGGTAGAAGAATACTTTTATACTAGTAGAAAATACGGGATTTTCTAGAAACTTTCAAACATGTACAAACCATTTTATTCAGTTTTATACAAATGTAGAACAATTTCAAACGTTGTCTTCATACTTATACAAACAATTACATTGATTAATTCCAAACGTTTTCTTCATACTTATGCAAATAATAACCTTGAACAATTCCAAACGTTTTCTTCATACTTATACAAACAATTACATTGAATAATTCCAAATGTTTTCTTCATACTTATACAAACGATGACATTAAATACTTATGAACTCACCAGCTTAAATGCTGACCTACACTTTCAAAATAACTTGTATTCTCAGGTCACAAATAGACAGGTATGATGACCAGGTTTTGTGAAGACAGAGAAATCAAGACTCCTCTTTTATTTTTATTAGTTATCATGTTGTCTTATACTATGAAAGTATACACTTGTAATTTTAAAATTATACTATTAATGCAATGGATGATGTTGTTGCTTGTTTACTACTTTACATTGTTGTGATACATTACATGATGTCCTCCACCCCTAAACGTTTCCGCCGTTCTCGGTTTTGGGGTGTGACAGATTGGTATCAGAGCATTGTTTATAGTGAATTGAGTATATCAACCCATAAAAGATATACTAACTATAAATACAATGGGATTAGAATACTCTGACCAAGAGTTTATACTTTTAAATAATGAAATATTTAATTAAGTATACATGCCTGCATTCATACTAAAATCAGTGTCACAATGACAAGAACAAGAGTATTACGATTGTTGAATATCACAAGTAAGCTTGGGGATATATGTTAGTCCTGGGAATGGCATAGCCTGATCAACTATGCTGGTCCGAGGAGTGATTAGCATATGCCCAAGAATGGTTGTGATGTGGCAACAAGTCTAAAAACTTACCAACACCACTACAATGAAAACATTATAACAGAACCAAAGTCTAAAATACCATAGGGGTGTTTTGTGTTACTATAATTACTTACTTGAGAACTAAAAAGGATCTTCATTACTAAGTTGATAGTTGCTAAGTGGATACACTAAGGCTATATGTAACTAGGATGTTATAGACTTAGAATCTGTGAAAATTTTGCTTTACCCCTATTCCTTGTGAATTTGGAGTTAAGGTCACTTATTTGAAGGCCTATCCTGTGTTGATTACATATAACTGGTATGCACTTTACAAATAGTGATGTAACTAATGAAGATTTTCTAATAATTATCTAGATAGTTTGTCTACTAATTATTTCCTTACCCCAATTACCGCATAGATAACATGGCTGGACTCCATTCCCACGGCAACCCGTACCTTCTGAACGAAGTCATTGCTAGATGGTTTGGAGAAGAAGCAGGGAATGATCATCCTATCCCTTTGAATGATCACAATGATGAAGACCTTTCGGATGGTGCTAACTCCGAACCCGAGGTTGAGAACCTACCGCAGGCAACTCCCTTTCCAAATCCTAACCCTCGTCCGACTTTTCATGGCCCGACGCCTCCGTGGGTGGAATGCTTGGAAACATGGAGCCAAGGACAAGATCAGCCCATGCCATTTAATGGTGACCGAAGCTTTTATGAACTGAGCAATGGGGGCTCAGCAGACAGAATCTTGCCAATCCTGGTCCGCAGAGTGGCTCGAAATGAGATTCAAGGCAGGACAGCCCTACATTAGATCACAGAAGTTGTCGACAATGCAAGAATGCATACCCTCCGCATCATTTGTCTGAAAGATGCTCGTGAGAGATCTGAGAGAGACCATGAAACCCTGCTGCAAGCACTGGATGAATCACAAGCCAAAGTCATAGAACTCCGAGTACGCCAAAGGGTGTACGAAAGACACCTACTTGATATGGAACGTCAACTGACTGAGCTAAGAGTTCACCAGAGGGATGACCATCGCCAGTAGTAGATGCCTTACTTTATTTTTCCTTGTTAAAGGAATTTTTTTTTCTGTCTATGCCCGATGTGGCATTTTCTATGAAACTATCTTGTACTGTAAGTACTTTTAGTTAGGTCTTTATGCTGTCAAGGACTTTCTACTCTGGATATGATGTAAGACCTTCTTCAAGGTCAAATTTTCCTAAACTTATTACATCTTAAACATCGATGATATTGACAGTCGGCTAACTTCCGTGTCACTCTTTGTTCAAAAAACCTCATCATACCTTCATTGGAGTCTATCTGAAACATGCTTTAGTCAAGTCATTGGACTATAGTAATTGAACTCCGGAGACATTTCCATGTCTCTTTTAGTGGTTGGATCATGTTATTCACCAACCAACGATACCTCGGCTTGAACGATAAACGTCTTAAGACCATTCTACAAACATACTTCTACTCTGTACTAGGACTGAATCATAGGGATGTAGGTCAAACCATCATGAACATACTTCCAATCCGTACTAGGACTGCATCATAGGGATGTAGGTTAAACTTTCGAGAACATACTCTTACTCTTTACTTAAGCGATCGAAGTACATTTAGGGTCAACCAAAATCGCTCACAAAATCCTTATCTTTCTTGTTACAGAATCATGTCGTCATCCGGAAACAGTCAGCCGAGCAACGAAACCCCTATCCTCCATATCGACGCAGCTACGTTACAAGCTGCAGTAACAACTGCTGTGACAACCTTCCTTACACACATCAACTCCGGCAACACAAACAAGACTGATAAAGGAGTCGAGAGTTACGATTGTAGTACCAGTCCGGGAAGTCAACAAATGAAAACAGTCACGGACTTGCGAAGCCGTAAGACCGAAAAGAGGAGACGATATCGCCAAGCCAGAAGTGAGCGAAAGCGATTCCAAAGACTTGCCATGCAACAACAGCAAGTGGCAACTCCTGTCCCTTCAGCACCGGCAGGACCCATTCCTCCAGTCCCTGGCATCGGGACTAACCCTACACACAAAAGTAGTGATAAAGCTGGACTCTTTAAGAGGAAATTTTCAAAGCGGAGTTATGAGGAAGGCACCCATGTCCACGTAACTCTGACTAAACACCTCACTCCCACCACCAATGCTAGTACTAGCCAGTCATGCCACCAATGCGGTGAGATAGGGCACTTCAAGAAGGATTGTCCTATAACAAAGAACTCCGGCGCAGACGGGAAAATACTATGAACTAGTATACTGTAGTCTTATTATTAAATAAAACCATATAAATGAATGCTTCCCATAAATGTATATTGTAATGTATTAAGAAAATAGTGTATTGTATTAGAAAAATAGTGTATTGTATTATATTTGTATGAAAACCCTTTTGTATGTGTGTGTCCTGGAATCCACAAGCTATAATGTAAAGTAGTTTATTGTAAGGTAGTTCTATTATTAAAATAAAACCGTTGGAGTTATGTTTTTCCCGTAAACTAAAATGTTTAGTTAATACTTATTGTGAGTGATATTCTAACCATGCTAAAATGACTAGTGGCCTAGACGACATTCTTCAGGCGTCAGAATGTTATGACATTTGTCACGCCAGACCTCCGGTCTAACTATAGCTACCAGTTTAGGTGCGGGATTGTCAGTCTAGTATAGATCTATACACAAATTCATGCTTTCCCTCTATGAGACTCTGACTATAATTTAGGACTTTAGCATGTACTCTAGTAGGTACGATGAAGTAGTGGCTCGCAATCCTGTATAAACTAGTTTACATGTAGTGTGTAAATGTTCTCTTGTTCTTGTATTTGTATGTATTCAACTTTTCTAGTGTACTCGTAGTGTAAAATAATTATACTTTAATAATTATTTATGTATTTTGTCTTTGAACTTAGTAAAATAATGTAATTGTTCCATAAATTATACGTATTATAATTTATCATGTATTTTCTTTTATTGTTCCTTGAACTAGTAAAGTAGTATGTATGTTCCATAAACTATACCTATTATAGTTTATATGTATGTACTAAAAATATTTATGAAAATACCCTTTTGCTCGGCATGTTACAAACAGGATAATGTTTTAATTAAATAAGTTTTATATATATATATATAATTGAGATTAAAAAGTTAGTCGGACAAGTGATTATACCCTAAGCCCGCAACCAAACAAGGAACATGAGTTACGGCGAAACCACAAGTACTAAGCCTGTTGAATCATATATATATATATATATATATATATATATATATATATATATATATATATATATATATATATATATATATATATATATATATTGGTAATGAAAATACTCGAAACAGTTGAAATAATTTGGAATAACTTGAAACCGTTTAAAATAGTTTGAAAAATTTGAAATCGTTTGTATGTTAACACAAGATTTCTTGTGTTTTACTTGTATCCCCCCCAAAAAAAACATTGAAAAATAGTGAAAACGTAGGAGTATGAACTGACTTCGAATGTGCGTTCTTGTTTGGATGCGAAGTAGTAGCGATGATCCTCGGGTTAGAACCGATATGAGTAGTCGTATCGTAATAATAAATATACTCGATATCGTATTTAAATTAATTAAATATTAATTTAAACACTAATTTAAATTATAATTTAAAGTGTTAGACAACACTAAATTATATAGGAAATACTTACAAAAATTCTTGGGAATTATTTGAAGGTGTTCTTGGTGTTTTCAGTGTTCTTAGGTGAAAACTTGAAGATTTGAAGATGATGTGAATGTTCTTGATAAAGATAAGAAGATTTGAAGGAATCTGGGCAAAATCCCTTGAAGATATGATGATTTCGTATGATTGTTGAGAGGATTCTGAATGAGTTTTAATAGCAAATTGAGGATGATTTTACGTGTAAAAGGTAAATTATGGGGATTGATTGCGGTTGAATATATATATATATATATATATATATATATATATATATATATATATATATATATATATATATATATAGGACATAGTTTTCAGCCTTAATGGGCCGTAAACTTGTGTTTTCAGTCTCATAAGGGATGATTTCGGTCATACATGACCGAAAACCACATGCTTTTTTGATTCTCCAACCGAAAACCCATTCTCGATTGATTCTTTAAACCGAAATCTACTTGTTCTAGATTCTTTGGACCGGAAACCCTTATGTGGTGTATTTATTTATTGTTTAGACTTTATCTTTTTGGCTTATGTTGATTTACAATAACATAAATCAATAGGGGTGTCAATCTATACTTAGTTATTAGCTTCTAAACATGCCTTCATGGCTATAGATGACACAATGCAACAAGGTTGCAATTGTTGTTTCACTTATACTTGTTTAATATTTTGACTTTTATTTGAATAAGTGCGACTTTTATTGACTTTCATTTACTTGAAATAACAGGTTGTTACATTATCCCCCTGTTAGAGGGAATTTCATCCTGAAATTATTTCTATAGTGTACTCATGGACTAGGGAAAAGATGCGGGTACTTTCGTTGCATTTGATCTTCATGCTCCCAAGTGAATTCGGGTCCTTGCTTGGCGTTCTAGCGGACCTTCACTATTGGTATACGACTTTGTTTCGTTCTTTTGACTTCCCTATCCATGATTTCTACTGTTTTTTCCATGAAATGTAGGCTCTCGTTTATCTCAATTTCATCGAGTGGAATTACGGGAGTCTCATCTGATAGACACTTCTTTAGATTAGACACATGGAAGGTAGGGTGTACGTTGTTAAGTTCTTGTGGTAGTTGGAGTTTGTAAGCTACCGGGTTGATTCGAGAAATAATTTCGAACGGCCTAATGTACCTTGGATTTAGTTTTCCACGTTTCCCGAAACGTATCATGCCCTTCTAGGGTGTGACCTTCAACAGAACGCGGTCACCAACCTGGAATTCCAAGGGTTTTCATCTCTTTTCTGCGTAGATCTTTTGTCTGTCTCTAGAAGCTTTTAGTCTTCCTCATATTTGAACGATCTTCTCTGTCGTTTCCTTGATGATCTTCGGGCCGGTGAGAGTGCTGTCAGGGACTTGCCCTCTAGCTACTTGCGTGTCACCCACTTCAGCCCATCATAAAGGTGATCTGCACTTGCGGCCATAAAGGGTTTCGAACTGGGAAACTTTGAAGCTAGTGTGATAGCAATTGTTGTATGAGAACTCGACAAGTGGTAAATGGGTATCCCATGCTTTACCAAAGTCGATCATGCAGGATCTCAGTATGTCTTCTAAGGTTTGAATATTTCTCTCACTCTGCCCGTCAGTTTGTGGGTGGTAGGTTGTACTCATGTCTAGCCTAATTCCCAGAGATTTTTGTAATGACTGCCAGAACCCTGAGGTGAATCTACTGTCTTTATCAGAGATAATAGATATTGGTACACCATGTAGTCGTACTATCTCTCTTATGTAAGTTCTGGTAAGTTTCTCCATCTTGTCTGTTTCCTTTATTGGTAGGAAGTGTGCGGACTTGGTTAATCTATCGACGATTACCCAAATGGTGTCATGAACACTCGCGGTCCTGGGAAACTTGGTTATGAAATCCATTGTAATCTGCTCCCACTTCTACTTAGGTATTTCAGGTTGTTGTAGTAAACTTGAGGGCTTCTGGTATTCTGTCTTGACTTTGGCGCAAGTCATGCACTTGCCCACATAGGTAGCAATCTCTACTTTCATGTTCGGCCACTAATAAAGTTTCTTGAGGTCCAGACACATCTTTTCTGGACCTGGATGAATGGATTATCGAGTCTTGTGTGCTTTGTTCATGACAACATCTCTATACTCACCGAACTTTGGTGTCCAGATTCGGTTCATGAGATAACGAACTCTGTCACCCTTGATTTCTAAGTTCTTCTCCATTCCTCTTAGGGCTTCACCTGCCACATTATCAGGTTTTAAGGCTTCCGGCTGAGCCTCCTCGATCTGTGTGGACAGGTGTGAATGGATGGTCATGGTCAGTGCTTTCACTCTGTGACTTGAGTACTCCTTTCGACTAAGGGCATCAGTTACTACATTGGATTTTCCCGAATGATAACGAATTTCGCATTCTTAGTCGTTGAGTAGCTCCGCCCATCGTCGTTGTCTCATATTAAGTTCCTTCTGGTCGAATATGTGCTGAACACTTTTGTGGTAGGTGAAGATGGTGCACTTTATATCATAAAGGTAGCGCCTCTAGATCTTCAGAGAAAACACTACTACTCCCAAATCAAGGTCATGAGTGGTGTAGTTGACCTCGTGTGTCTTTAGCTGTCTCAAGGCATAGGCAATAACCTTTCCTCGCTGCATAAGTACACAGCCTAGCCCTTGATTAGATGCATCGCAGTATACTACGAAATCTTCTTTACCTTCTGGAAGAGACAAGATAGGGGCGCTGCACAGGGCTTGCTCCAGTGTTTGGAACACAGAGTCTTGTTTCTCTCCCCAGCTAAATGTTACACCCTTCTGAGTCAGGGTAGTAAGTAGCTTAGCGATTCTGGAGAAGTTCTGTATGAACCTACGGAAGTAGCCAAAAAGGCCTAAGAGTTGACAGATTTTTGTGTGCGTTCTTGGTGCTGACCAGTTCTCAATTGCCTTAATTTTGGAGGGGTCAATGTGTATTCCTTCTTCACTGACCACGTGTCCGAGGAAATCTACTTTTCGAATCCAAAATGTGCACTTTGAGAACTTCGTATATAGTTTCTCCACCCTTAATGTTTCTAGAACTTGTCTCAGGTGCTGACTATGTTCTTCCTTGCTTTGTGAGTAGATAAGTATATCATCTATGAATAGTATCACGAATTTGTCTAGGAAAGGACGGCACACCCGATTCACTAGGTTCTTGAACACTGCAGGTGCATTTGTCAGTCTGAAGGGCATCACTACAAACTCTTAGTGACCGTAATGAGTTCAGAATGCTGTCTTGGGAACATCATTCTCCTGGACTCATAGTTGGTGATACCCCGATCTCAAGTCGATCTTTGAAAAGTAGCTTGCTCCTTGGAGTTGGTCGGACAGATCATCTATTCGCGATAGAGGGTATCGATTCTTAATGGTGAGCTTTTTTAGTTCGCGGTAATCTATGTTAGATTAGATGTCTAAGCCCATAACTATTATTGGTGTGTATTCGACTCGAGAGTAGCATGATCCATTTGGGTTGCACTTCACTTAACAATTTGTATGGATATACTTTTGAGAATAAGATGTTTATGATCTATTAATATATTATAAGTTATAATATATTAATATGAAATCATATTATTTAATTAGTGTTGATCAAGAATTGATTTTGGAATTAATTTAGTGATCAAGCACTAATTGAAAAACAGCCTTTTACGACGCTCATTGCGCGTCGTAAAAGGCTCAGACGATGCGAAAATGCGCGTCAAGGAAGGCCCTGTCATAAAGAGAGACGACACGCATTTACGATGCGCAGTTACGACACGCGTTTACGACACTCAATGCGTATCAAGAAAGACCCTGTCATAAAGGAAGATGACACGCATTCGTGTGTCGCAACCTTACGACGCGCGTGTTAATGATACATAATGCGTATCAAGAAAGCCCCTGTCAAGAAAGGCCATGTCATAAATAAAGATGACACACATTTTTGCGTATCGTAATCTTAAATTTAAAAAAAAAAAAATTATTTATGGATTTTCTTATTTTCATATTAAATTTGCATTTCATGTCTCATAATGGAAAATAAAATACCATATACAAATAATACAGTGCATTGCACAAAAGTTAATGTTATACAAATAATCATTCCAATAGTAGACAAATGTAATACATCAAATGTGAAAAAGATGAAAGTCATCAACTAATAATAGTTGAACTACAAGAACTTGTTGCCCACCTTCACAACATCCGAGCTACTTTGCTTGACATTATGCACATCAACAAGACTCTCCTGTATGCATAGACTCATCCACAACACTTCTTCCTGCAATTACTTTCCCCTGAACACAAGATTTAATTCATCATATCAAAAGCCCTAATCCATAAACTATTTTATTGAAATTGTAATGTGAATTATGACGTTCCAATTGAAAGTTAACAAGACTTACATCTTGTGGATATTAGTGACTGTAGACATATGATAGCCATAAGGGTATAAAGGTCAAAACACTAACAAAAGCAATATACTTATATGAGTAAAAAATATAGGCATTTTGAAAAGCAATATACTTATATGAGTAAAAAATATTAGCATCAAGTTCCACAACATCAAGTTTCTTTAAATGACCAAATGTACGAGCATGCATGCATATAAATATTAAAAAAAACTAAAAAATAGCAAACCTGTATGACACAAAGTATATTTGGGAGCTGATTTCTTACCTCCTTGCAGCTTTCCCCACAGAACCATGTGGTTGATGACATCAAGTCTCTTTCCAGTTTCTCCATGACATTCCTCATTGTCCTGTAAGCATTAGCCATTTGCAAATCTGAATCACTGTTAAGGTTGAAAACCAACAATATACAAATATTACATTTTATTTATCAAATTCAATACGTTGATATGAAAACAAAATAACTTGAAAATTTTATAAAAAGTTCAGGTGAGAAACCTGATCAGTGTTGAAAGTTCCACAATGATGGAATAGTTCTAGATTCACTTATATATATATATATATATATATATATATATATATATATATATATATATATATATATATATATATATATATATATATATATAGTTATAACAGTTGTTACTTATTATAATTTATACCTCAACTAAATCAACATTGTGTCTCCTTGCACGTTCCAATGCTTCATGCCTTGACACAACACCATGTCCTGTAAATTTAGCATTATGCTAAAGATTATAAAATAAATAATAATAATAATATATAGTAAAATGATATGACCTTCAAAATGAATTCTAATCTTTTTACATTCTGAAAGTTGTATGAAGTACATGAATAAGTAGTAGACATACCTTCAACTGTCATAATTCTAACAATCCTGCTTGACCCTCCATTTCTAACCTGTAACAGATCATCATGCCATTCATTAATTTGGTTTTTCATTCTCTCCACAAAAAGAATATATGCCATTCAGACAAATGGGACATCTTTAATTTCGATTGTTGCACATGGTGACTCTGATAATTCATCTTCATGTGTTGAATGTAATTGCAATCTAGCTTCATCTTCTAGTGCTCTGGACAAATAAGATATTCCTGAATTTATCCAAAGTTATAAAAGCTCAAAAAAGAGACGCGGATAAACTTCACAAAGGATTTGTAATATAACGGACAAGATACCTTCTTTTACACACAAATTGAAATCAAATTGGTACTTTGACAAGAAATCAATTGAGGAAGTTTGGCATAAGATCTCAAGAAATCAATTGAGGAAGTCTGGCATAAGAACTCATAAGGGCAACTGTTCTCTCCAACTCCTCTAGAAAGCTTTGCTGCAATGGTGGGAGTTTATCAGATAAAGGGCATTTTGGGCATATTAAATTAAATATTATTACTATAAGAAGGATCAAAAGCTACATTTTCCTCTACCCTTGGAGCAAGCTCCACCTGTGCAAATTCCAGACTGAACAGCTTTTTTAACAGCCATACGGTCTGTAATGGTTGCAAGATCTATATCTGCTATTTATATATTAAGGAAATTCATATAAAGGAAGAAAATGTTTCAAATTGACACATTAACATTAACAAAAACTCATTAAAAAGATGAAAATGGATACGTTCTGTTCCAGATTCCATTCATAACTTTTCTACTGCCTCAACATATCCCTCAGTGACAAGAAAATTCATAACCAATTTGTTCATGTCTTCTTTTCAGATTTTAAGATCATTAAGCTTTTTCTCCCATTCATCCCTTGTTATTACCTTTTTTTGAAGTAGCCTATATATAATAATAAAATTTTAAAATAACAATATTGCTAAATCCATCACAAGAGCAAGACTCGGGGAGTTTTCTTAATATCATCTATAAGTTTTGTGTTCAAATACACAATTGGGCTGTGATAGTTGCTTACCTTTGTTTTTTCTCTTATTTTTAATTCATTTCTTTTTCTTGCATATAACCTATTTAAGAGACAGATTTGTGGATCGTTGGTACAGATTCTCAAGGGTTCCAACTTTTCTTCCTGAAATAAACAATTTGCTCAAGGAATGTGTGATTGGCAATAATAAATAAGTAAATAATTTATTTGTGTTACCTCTGTAAGATCATCAGGGAGATGAAAAGTGTGACGTTGAAATGGGGTTCAATGACCAAATCAGGGGCAAAATCGTACCTTCAATGAAATGGTAGCCGAGATGTTGATCCGAGCCTTAGAAATTGATGCTGGTTTTGTGTCTTCTGGTTTGGCTTCCCGTTGAGATTTAGGAACTGGAAGGTATTGTTTTCTTGTTCACATTGATCTTCTACTGGAATTGTTACATAATCCTTCTAATTTCGAAGAGCTAATAGGTCGATGGCAGAGGAAGGTGTGAAAAAGATGCGACGTTGGCGGCGGGTCGACGACCAGGAAATAGCACAAAGTGGTGGTCGAAGTGTGAGGGGAGTAGTTAGCGGTCGATGTGGGAAGGGGAAAGAAGTATTTCCATTTAGGGTAAAGAGGGAAGTGAAAGCGGGCTAGGGTAAAGAGGGAAGTGAAAGCGGGCTTTTCTAATTTTTGGGTTTTTCTTTTTCCTGCTAATTACTAAAGAGCGTGTTTCATTAAAAAATATAAAGTGACATGTTTAGATGACACATATTTTATAATCAGTGCCCTCCGTGTTTTTTTTCTAACACTTATTCTAGGGCACGCAAAAATGCGCATTCTAAATCCTTCAAATTTCTAATGAGCTGACATTATTTTTAGGTCACGTGCTTTTGCGTATCTAAATCACTGCGTGTCATAAATTGCGCGTCATTAAAGGTCTGTTTTCTAGTAGTGAAGTGAGGCTAATTAAATATGTAATCTTGCATATATATGGATTGGGCTAAGAGTATATGGTAGTCCATGGATAGTGTGACAACCCGAAATTTCCATTTATACAAACCCTATAGTCAAGCAATTCAATTAAAAGTCAAACACATTTCTGCTAATTTTTAGCCGGTATAAAGTCCGTTTGGGTGTTTTTAATATTTATTTTTCAAGAGAACAAATAAAAGGAAGTATTTCTAGGATAAATGGGTAACAATTAAATCAATCAACACCTTAACTAGGTGTTCACGGCCAAACATGAGGAGTTTGGGCCATGAACTCCTTGTAACCAGGAACTCATGCTTAAAGCATGAGTTTACTCCTCATTTCCCCCATTTCTCACTTCCAAGCTCAAGAACATCAACTTTTTCTCTCAAGTATCATAAAAGTCTTCCTTCCAATCTTCCAAAATGTAAGTGTTTCTTCTCTTGATTTGTTGTTATAACATTTCATCTAGTGGTTATACATGATTTCATCCATGAAATCTTCTCTTTTTCATAGATCTTCAAGTGTTCTTCAAAACACCAAGAACACATACTAGTGTTCTTGGACCTTAAACACCCAAACAAGCTTCTATATTGGAAGTGCTCTTGTCTTATCTTGTTATATACTAGAATCAACTAGATTACACCTTAGAATCATCAAGAAAGCTGGAATGGAAGGGGTTTACGGCCAGGGCATCTCCCAAGGCCGTAAACTCTATTAGAGGGTGCAAAATTGCCCTACATTCTTCCTAAGGCTTGGAACTTGAACTAGAACCATTCACAAATGAGCTAAGGACCTTAATCTATGAATTGGTGGAGTTTGCCATGGGTTTACGGCCGTAAACCCACTAGGGCCATAAACCCTAGGCCGTAAACTCCATGGGATTTGGTCCTTGGGCCATGAAATCCAATACAATGCCTTACACCCCTTTGATGTAACCCTATGATCTTATAACACTTAAATGCAAGTGTTTTACATGTTCTAGGGTGTTTATACTTACTTAATTATTGTTATAATCACTAATTAGTTACATATATATATATATATATATATATATATGTGTGTGTGTGTGTGTGTGTGTGTTTATATGTTAATAGGATCATTGTGTGTGTTCAAGTCTTCACTTGACACCTAGCACCTTGTCCAACACTTCCATACAAACCACTCACTACAGGTGAGTTTATACCCCTTGATCAACATATTAAATGTTTTTAAATGCTTTTATTGGGGGGGGGGGGGGGAGCAAACAATGGATTTTCTATACTTTTAACTGTTTTGTCAACAAAACTACTTCAAAATGATTATCAAACGTTTTTACATATTTAACCCTTTATAAAACTTAGTCTTATTTATCAAATCATGACTTTGAATTCTTTTAAACTTGTATATTGTCAAAACCATGTCTAATGCACATATAGTTATATAAGTAAGGTTTGAAGGACTTAGGAGTGATAATACACTCTATTTCATGTTCCTTGTTTGGTTGTGGACTTGGAGTACTGTGACATCCCCAAAATCTCGGCCAGAAAAGACCGATTTTCATTTATGCTTTTAAATATTTTCAGAGTAAATCCTTTTGATTTGAAAGAGTTGCGGAATTTGTTCCCAAAAACAAAACATGATAAAACAATGTTTACCGAAGCATTTCATAAAAGAAATGTATTTTCATTATAATCAAAACTCGGGGTGTCATGTTCCGATACAGACCAATAAGCATAAACGAATACATTACAAGTCATATAACAAATATAAACATATGCAGACTTGTAAACAAAACAACTTGATGGTTCATCCATCTCATGCCCTTCCGCCACTTCCTGTAATACAATTTAAAACTGAGTGGGTCAGGCTTGGGAGCCTGGTGAGCATATAGGGTTTTCAACCCACAATAAATATCATATTTAATTTTCACCAAGCAATAATAACCCAATTACCCATTCCCGTTATTCTCACTTTAATGTCCCTAAAACAACTAACATAAGGGACCTAGTCTAAGAATATTTCATCGGGGCGACAACACATGCTTCGGGGGTACCTCAGCAATATAAGTCAAATAAGGCAACCATGAGGGGGATGGAGTACAGCGAATGAACACCCAAGTTCATTAACACCTACAGGTGGCGAACCTGCTAATGTTTCCACAAGACTGTCTAGAATAGTCAGTGGTCGTCATCTAAACTCCGCTAGATGACTCAATCAAACAACAACGAGGCCTCTCATCTGTTTATTACACACCAACTGTCTACCCATGTTCTACCCAACATATTAGTAGATAAAAATATACATTTGTATACATAGTTTAAAAACCTGTATAGCATGCTTTAATCAACACATATATCACATAACAGATGAGGCACACACACATAACACATATCTCATAGAGAAATAATCGGATCTATAAGATAGAAGAGAGTGAATACACATTCACACGTAACACAACCAAATATATACACATAGCACGTATTTCATATAAAATACTTCGTGTTATTGTATTAGAAGAAAATAACTACACACTCACTTGATCAGAAGATGATCCGACAGCACTACGGCTTATGGAAGTAGTAATCCTCCGCAGATCTGGAAGATCTTCACAAAAATCGAACTTTTCGCGAGCAGAGCTTCGGATCGGGAACCGCACTTCTCGGGATCTTCGGGATCTCGGATCTTGCTTCGGGACTAGAGTATGATACCGGGGCTTCGGGATGGCTTCGGGGGTTTTCGCGCAGAGCTTCGACACAAAAACGAGAGGAAAATGGTAAAAATACCCGGAACCCTCACATCCTATTTATAGGAGGCTGAAGCCTCGGAGTACGCGGGGCGTACTGCTCCGAAGTCGTAAGCGCATGCGTCATCCGAAGTGTCGACACTATTCTGAGTACGATGTAGCGTGCCCTCGTACGCAGGGCGTACTCGGGATCACACCGGCGACTCGTCTTCGGATAATACCTCCGAATTTATAATTAAATTTAAATACAAAAAGATTAATAAACTTCGGAAATTCATAACTTCTTCATACGAACTCCGTTTTCGACGTTCTTTATATCCACGGAAAGGTGAGGCCACGCTCTACGACTTTCATTTAGACTCCGTCGGCTAATTTTGAATTTATTTTTATTAATTATTTTTAATAGGCCGGGACAGAAACTTTCGTTATAAATTCATAACTTCTTCGTTTGACGTCCGTTCTCGCCTAACTTTTTTATCGCTTCGATACCAACAATGAGATCTTCGATTCTCATTTAGATTGCTTCGGCTAAAAACCGCTCGATCTCAAATCGAGTATTTCAGGATGCATACTGCTAAGCCGGAACTTCGATAAATCATAACTTCCTCATACGAAGTCAGATTTGGGCGTTCTATATATATATTCGGAAACCTCGTTTCAACTACTACAACATAAATCAAAGATATTAAGTTTATTTTACACTTAAATTTTGACGCTTATTTTTATTCTTAATTAATCAAACTACATAATTAAGCAATTAAGCACAAAACACATAATACTCAAATAATACAATCTTATTATTTCAAAACGGGTTACAAAGGTTAACCTAGACTATTATATTGCTACAAATGGCAAGCCCAGAAACACAGGCGTTACAACCCTATTATTTGTCCGAGTGTCGTTTGATCCTTAGTTATATATTATGTTTATATGTATAAGATATAATAGATTTTACCTCAGTTCAATACATTCAATTATACAAACAATTCTACTAATAAACTATAATAGGTATAGTTTAGGAAGATACTACTCAGTAATTCTAAATATTATGAAACATACAAAGAGTTAGTTCATACATGAGTCAGAACGTACTATTGTCGGGATTAAACAAGAACATATACATATACAAGTACAAAGAAAAGAACATATACATATACATATACAAAGAAGAGAACATATACATATACATTTACTAGTAAACAGAAAGAACATACTCGAACATAACAATTAGAATATGAGATTTATTTCTACATGACGTGGATTCCACCGTTGTCATGTTGGTAACCAGAGTATCCTAGAGGGAGAGCGGACATTGTGTGTATAGATCTATATGGGACAGACTATCCCGCACCCTGATTGTTAGCTACAGTCCTAGGCCGACCAAGCCGATGGGGTGACAAATGTCACATTTATTTTCGACGTCTTTCATCGTCGTGATTATTCAGCCGTCAATCAGTATGGTTACAAATCTCACCTTACCTTATAATTCACTGGCTTTAAGGTAAGCAGTATTAAGGTAGTTTACATATACAAACTACAGTTCTATAATATTTTCCCTAATACATTTGCCTTGTAACGTTTTCTAGATAAACGGTGATGTACAAACTATATTTTGATAATGATAGTTAGACTTGGGAAAGATCCATACTTTTACAAACAAATAAACCGAACATTGGGTCTTGGTAGAAGACTACAGTTTAGTAGAAAATATGGGATTTTCTAGGGAGATACGAACATTTTAGAAAGAGTGTTACAAACATTTACAACGAACATTTTACTACTAGAAAACACTTACAACTTTACTACAACCTTCTACCAGCTTTTACATTCAAACACTTACAAACATTTTCATACAAATAATGACACTAAAAAACTTATGAACTCACCAGCTTTAATGCTGATAAACTCTTTCAAAATAACTTGTATTCTCAGGTCATCAGTAGACAGGTACCGAGGCCAACTTTTGAGAAGATGGAGCACATACAAGACTCATCTTTTTTTTTTTATACATATTTTGGTGTCTTATAAATCACAGAACACACTTGTATTAAAATTATATTATTAATGCAATGGATGATGTTGTTTACTTGTTTACTATTTTTATGTGTTGTGATACTATACATGACGTCCTCCGCCCAGAACGTTTCCGCCGTTCCGGTTTTGGGGTGAGACAGATAGTCCATGGAGCTTTTAACCCATGGATCCTAGGTAAATGATGATTCATGGGTATTAGGGTTTTACCCTAATCCTCCATACTATATAAAGAGGTCCTTGGTTCTAGAATTGGCACTAGTTGTGTGTGAACAAGAGTGGTGGCCGATTTCAAGAGTTCATCATATTCTCTCAAGTATTTCCAAGTTGTTTTGGGTGATTTGTGATTCCACTTGAGGCTCGCACATTATTGGGGCTAAGCTCTTAAAGTTCAAGACTTTAAGCCACATCAAAAGGTATGCCATTCTTCTAGTATTTTATGATCCTTGCTCTCCATGCTATGCTAGTTAGGATGTAAACCTTGGAAATTCTTATTTGCATGTATTTTAGAAGAAAATATAGATTCGAGGTTTCAAGGCTTGCATGTACACCATAGGAGTGTTAGAATGCTCAAAACCCAACAGTGGTATCAGAGCCTAGGCTGGTTTTCTTGAATACTTGATGCAAACTGTTGAAAATCTGAAAAACTTGTTGTCTGGACAGCGGACTCGCCGAGTCCAAGCATATCTTCATCCTACTTGTCGAGTAGGTTCATGCACTCGACGAGTAGGAGGCCTAGAATGCAGTTTTTCGAGTTTTTAAGTTGGAAATGGACTAGGATCATTACACTAAACTGTTTTGGACATATAAAACCTCTTTTTGATGTTGTAATGATTATGCTAATCCAATTTCAAAGGCTATTATCAAAATTTCAAGATTTGTTTGTGTTTAGTGTCTAAGGCTGCAACTATATTAGACAAGTATTTGACCCGGTTGTGCATGGTCCTTTTGGGTTGCCTTCACCATAGCAACTTGATAGGATGATTTATTAAGAGAGAGTAAATATTATTAATATATTATGAGAATAATATAATGAATAATATATTTGTTATTTGATTAATATAAGTCATAGAATTAATTAGAATTAATTTGGTGACTTAAAGAGATTAATTAAATAAAGGGGTATAAACTGTCAATTGTTTGATAGTTAAACTTTAGACTGTAAATCCTTATTGATATAGGATTGGACGATTTCTAGGGCTAGGATAAGCCAAAATCGTCCAATGGGTTATCAAGGAAAGGATGTGGATTAACTTAAAGTCTAAGTTATCCAATTAGGGTTTAGGTTGTAACCCTTAAGGAGTCTACAAGTATAAATAGACCCCATGGCATAGGGAATTCGATACCTCTCATAAAGTAAGAGAACCCTGGCCGAATTCCTCCCCTCTCCTCTCTCCTAAGTCATCTTCCTTGCTATTGGTGTTTGTAAGCCATTAGAGGAGTGACATTTGTGACTCTAGAAGCTCCAAGACCTCAAGATCAACAAGGAACTCAAAGGTATGATTCTAGATCTGTTTCAATGTTGTTATTTAACCTAATTAGTCATTAGAAGTCATGGATTCAAAGCATGTTTATTAGAAAGCCTAGATCCGAGCATTAGGGTTTTGCATGCGCACATAGGAAAGTTCTTATGGCTAAAACCCATCAGTGGTATCAGAGACAAGCTTGGTTTTCTTTAAATTGTTGCTTGATTAACTGAAACAAACCTGCAAAATTCGATTTTTAGGTTTCTGAGTCATGGACTTGGCGAGTCCCCTTGTGCACTCGGCGAGTCCAGGCGTCAGGATTGGCCAGATTCGGGATTTTTTCATAATTATCTTATGGAAACTTACCTTAATCATAATAGATCAATCTAAATCCGATTTTTTGATATATATATGACTATTATCTTGATCTAGTTAAAGGTATTTATCAACTAATAAAATATTTAATTTCCTTATATGATAATTAATTAATTATTTTAATTATTTTGGTAATTATCTTGAATAAAATCAAATATAGATAATTAGGATATTAATTGTTAATTGGAATTATTTGTTATTTGATCCTCCATGTTTTAAATGTTTAAAACCTACCCTCAAGTTTTGAAATTTATATTTGTGATTAAAAGTTTTAATTTAGACAACTTAAATTTCAAACTCTAGATTTTAAAAGTTTTAAAATACAACCCTATACTAATACGATATTACTAGAATAATATATATATATATATATATGTATAACTAAATGCTAGTCTTACCGTTAGTAGGCCTCATTCACGAAGCCGATCTATAAGGTGGGTATAAGGTTGCGGCCTATAAAATGGCGCTTAATGGGTGTACACTCACACCCACCGCTTGCTTGATTGGTGGAGGGTCGTTAGCCGAACGGGTAGGATAGGGCAACCTCATCCTCTCATTAAAAGTATAGTAGGAAATACAAAGTAACTACACATATTTTTAAAAATTTCCCAATCCTAGTTACTTTAAGAAAAGTGAATTGATGCAATCCGATGAAATTGCACTTTGCACCTTGCTAAGATGTTAGTGGAGCGTGTGTGGTTTACCGGCACACTAATTGGTTCTAAGCGAAGGTGGCAAAGGGTGATTCATTGTTTATCATAGTTCGATGGAGCGTGTGTGGTTTACCGGCACATCGAATAGGTGATCGTTACAATGAAGGCACCATGTGAATTTGCATGGTAATTCACACCCGCTTTATGATCCTCGGCATCCCAGTCACAAACAAGAGGGGCATATCGAGATTTAAACATGCCATTGAATAGTTTCAATGAATCTCATCCGAACCTAGGAATTCTCAAAAACAATTAGGACTAATAGTTTAAGTTTTGTGATGGAGAATTAGTGAATCGTCATTCACTTACCTTCAATTTATTTGCATGTTAGATTACGACATCCCTTTTCTAGTATGTAAATGTTATTGTTGGATCCTAGCCCTACTTTTTCTTATTGGGTGATAATTAGGGATTCTTATTCTAATCTATCTTTGTCCTTTTCTAATTGTAGATGTCGAACGCAAACAACGCTGCTGCTAGTTCTTTCACGTTGATGAGCCTTTGCCAAAAGGTCACCTTCGATGGAACGAACTTTAGCGAATGGATAAGATACATTCGCACCATTGCTTGCTATGAGGATAAGGAGTATGTCCTCGATGAGAAGCTCGATAAAATCAACCCCGAAGTTGCTACTCCCACGGAAATCACCGCCTTTGAAACTCATGAGCGAGATGCAACGAAGGTACATTACATCATGATCGCCACCATGAACTCCGAATTCCAAAAGTCCTACGAGGACATGTACCCGTACGAGATGCACCAAGACTTATTGGAGAGATATCACCAAAACGCGAGACACGAGCGTTATGAGATTTTCACCAACATGATTTCCACGAATATGGGTCATGGAGAATCTCTTACCGTGCACCTGCAAAAGATGCAAAGGTATGTCGACCGCCTTCGTAAGTTAAATGTTGACTTCGGTGAAGACTTGGCGATCGATATGGTGCTTCACTCTCTGCCTCCGATGTACAACCAATTTAGGATGACCTACCACATGAACAAAGAAGAGGTCACCCTAAGCAAACTCCAAGGTCTCTTGAGGGTCGCTGAGAGCAACTTCAAGGACAAGCCTGTTGCACCTACTCCCAATCCGTCCGCTGCTCCTGTCTTGGCTATTGGTCAAGGAAAGGGAAAGAAGAGGAAAGCTTCATCGAAGAACTATCGCAAGGTGAAAGCCCGAGATGGTGCCTCTTCTAGTGGGACCAAAGTTGATCCCGCTAAGCCCTGCTCTAACCCGAAGGAGGCAGAGTGCCACCACTGCCACAAGATAGGACATTGGAAGAGAAGCTGCCCAGATTACCTACAAGCAATCAAAGAGGGAAAGATCAAGCCATCTTTCGCAGGTATATACACAATCAAATCTAACGATTCTAATCATGCTATTTCTTGGGTCCTCGATACCGGTTGTGGTTATAACATTTGTTCTAATGTGCAGGGACTAAGAAGAAGTAGGGATGTGGAGCAAGGAAGGATCAATCTAATCATGGGGAACAGAAGATCGTCGCCTGTGACCAAGATTGGAGTGTATTCTTTAGTGCTTAGGAATAGTTTGGTTTTAGATTTGAACAATTGTTGCTATTCGCCAGAAATGGCTAGAAACATCATTTCATTTCATGGTTTATATAGACAAGGATTTAGATTTTCTTTTAATAATGAGAATGGTTCTATTTTGGCTTATCTAAATGGTGTCTTTTACTTTGAAGCTATACCATGTAATGGAATATATGAAACCGTTATGATTGTTGATAACTTAGGAAATGATGTTTTGAATATTGATTCTTCCACTAGTATGGATAAAGCATCCTTGTGGCATTGTCGTCTTGGACATGTCAACAAGAAACGCATAGCCCAACTCCAAAAGGATGGAGTGTTGGAGTCATTCGACCTTAGGGAAGATGACACATGCGAGTCATGTTTGGTTGGGAAGATGACTAAGTCACCCTTCACGAGTACATGTGAAAGGGGCGAGGGTCTATTGGACCTAATACATACCGATGTATGTGGACCATTTAGATCAACCACGAAGGATGGGAACCGCTTCTATGTGACTTTTACCGATGACTATAGTAGATATGGGTATATCTACTTAATCAAGCAAAAGTCAGACACCTTTGAAAAGTTCAAAGAGTTCAAGAATGAAGTGGAGAATCAATTGGGCAGGAAAATCAAGATGCTTCGATCCGATCGAGGAGGAGAGTACCTAAGTCTTGAATTCCACGAATATCTCAAGGAGTGTGGAATAGTTTCACAATTAACGCCTCCTAGGACACCGCAGTTGAATGGTGTGGCAGAAAGGCGTAATCGAACCTTATTGGATATGGTTCGCTCTATGATGAGTCGTGCTTCACTACCTATCTCTTTTTGGGGGTATGCCTTAGAGACTGCCGCCCATATCCTTAACCGAGTCCCTACTAAGAAGGTTGCCAAAACACCTCACGAGATGTGGACAGGGAAAGCTCCCTCGTTGGCACATATCAAGGTTTGGGGTTGCAAGGCTTTCGTAAGACGAGATACTCACGACAAGCTTGAACCTCGAAGTGAGAGATGTATTTTCATCGGCTACCCGCAGACATCCTTTGGATATCTCTTCTATAGACCGAAGGACAATGTTGTCTTCGTTGCGAGGAGAGGAGTTTTCCGAGAGCGAGAACTCATAAGCCAAGGAGACAGTGGGAGGCAAATCGAACTTGAAGAGATTCAAGAGTCGATAGATGAAGGAACCTCTACCGCTGGCACTCAACCTGAGGAGGAAACTCCGGTTGAACCGATTGACGAACCCTTACCTCTTAGACGCTCCGATAGAGTTAGAGTTCATCCCCAGTTTTATGGTTTTCATATTACTACCGAAGGGGACACATATATTTGTGATGGTACACTAGTAAACCTTGATGAACCTAATAGCTATAAGGAAGCCATGGCAGGCCCGGAGTCTGTAAAATGGAAAGAGGCAATGGATAGCGAGATCCAATCCATGCATGATAACCAAGTTTGGAATTTGGTTGATTACGTGCCCGGACGTAAGACCGTTGGGTGCAAATGGATCTTCAAGAAGAAGACCGACGTGGATGGGAACGTACACACATATATAGCGCGATTGGTCGCGAAGGGCTTTACTCAAACTCCCGGAGTTGACTATGATGAGACCTTCTCGCCAGTTGTGAAGATTAAATCTATTAGAGTGATGCTAGCAATTGCCGCATTTCATGATTATGAGATTTGGCAAATGGATGTCAAGACCGCTTTCCTTAACGGAAAGTTGGCTGAGGATGTTTACATGGCTCAGCCAGAGGGGTTTGTGGATCCGAAGCATCCGAATAGAGTGTGTAAGCTTGAGAAGTCCATTTATTGACTTAAGCAAGCGTCTCGCAGATGGAATCTTTGCTTCGATGAGAAAGTCAAAGAGTTTGGATTTGTACGAAGCGAAGACGAATCTTGTGTATATGTCAAAGCCAGTGGGAGTATAGTAAGCTTCCTCGTTCTATATGTCGATGACATATTACTCATAGGAAACGACATCCCGACTCTGCAGGAGGTTAAGTCCTGGCTCGGGAAGTGCTTCGCTATGAAGGACCTCGGAGAGGCTTCTTACATTTTAGGAATAAGGATAGTAAGAGAAAGAAGTAAGAGACTAATTGGACTTAGTCAAAATACTTACTTAGAGAAGGTACTAAAACATTTTAGTATGGAAAACTCAAAGAAGGGAGAACTACCGATACAAAGTAATGCCAAATTGAGTAAGACGCAAAGTCCGAGTACCGAAGCTGAGATAGCAGAAATGAGCCGAGTACCATACGCTTCCGCAGTTGGCTCAATCATGTACGCTATGACTTGTACTCGCCCTGATGTAGCCTTCGCTTTGAGCATGGTTAGCAGATATCAAGGGAATCCTGGAAAAGCACATTGGATTGCGGTGAAAAGCATCCTTAAGTACCTTTGGAGGACGAAGGAATGGTTCTTAGTCCTCGGAGGGAGTGATGACTTGAAGGTGCGAGGGTATAGTGACGCCAGCTTTCAGACCGACAGGGACAACTACCGTTCGCATTCGGGCTGGGTCTTTACCTTAAATGGAGGAGAAGTGACATGGAAGAGTTCCAAGCAGGAAACCGTAGCTGGTTCAACGTGCGAATCAGAGTACATTGCAGCGAGCGAAGCGTCGAAGGAGGCAATATGGCTAAAGAACTTCATCGGTGATCTTGGAGTTGTACCTGCCATAAAGGAGCCAATGGAGATTTTCTGTGATAACGAAGGCGCGGTTGCCTTGACCAAGGAACCGAGGGATCATGGTAGATCAAGACATATCGACAGAAAGTATCACTTCATTAGACATCATGTAGAAGAAGGACAACTCGTAGTATAGAGGATATCATCAGAAGATAACCTAGCAGATCCGCTTACGAAGGGACTGAGTAGGGTTAAGCACTTGCAGCATGCTAGGAGTATTGGGCTGAAGGATGATATTAGCGTAGATTAGATAGTATTAGAAACGTGTAATAGATAAATGTAATTGACATTTGATGATTAAATAAAGGAGTTTTATTTATGAGTAATGTTACTATCTTATGTTAATTGTTTAGCTATTGTTTCACTTTGCATGTTTTGACTTCCAGAATAATTGAGTTTATTAGGAATAATCGAATTGTTCAAATGGTCCACAATCGTTCATATGTTGGGAGTAGATATGAATGAAGATTGTCATGAATTGGTGTGTAGAATGTCTAAATGGTGTTAGACATAGCAAAGGATTGCTGCAACGTTCATGAGTGCTTATGAACTAGTTTTGAGCATTGGAATAAACCCGCGCTTGCTGGAATCACCTTATGGAATACGATATAAAAGGTGATCGCAAGACGATAATATCATATAGTCTTAAAACCTAGATATATGGTTTATTATTTGTTAATTGATTGTACATTGATAATACGAAAATGCATCAGTAACTTGGTGTTATAAAACGTATTGTTGTGTATAGTTGGTTAATGAATAAGTAAATGCATATAAGTCGAAGTTTATCTGTAACTTTTATCTAAGAAGGTAAAAGCGATATCTCGGCCGCTCGATGATTTGATTTGACTTATGTGCCGGGCCCGGTCAGAACTGAATTGATGTGTTCGATGAAGTTCTATGTCAAATAAATCAGAGATCGAGAAACCTAAATGCTTGACTAACCATTCCATAGGATTGTCAGCATGATATTTAACAGAGGATTGTACGTTCCCTTATCTAAAGGACAAGATTGATTAGATCAGAGTTGACAGCGTCTTTGAGAGCTACGATTGCAAACCAAATTGTACCTGTAAATATAGTTACTAGACTTATCCAAGTGGGAGACTGTTGGAATAGTGTCTAAGGCTGCAACTATATTAGACAAGTATTTGACCCGGTTGTGCATGGTCCTTTTGGGTTGCCTTCACCATAGCAACTTGATAGGATGATTTATTAAGAGAGAGTAAATATTATTAATATATTATGAGAATAATATAATGAATAATATATTTGTTATTTGATTAATATAAGTCATAGAATTAATTAGAATTAATTTGGTGACATAAAGAGATTAATTAAATAAAGGGGTATAAACTGTCAATTGTTTGATAGTTAAACTTTAGACTGTAAATCCTTATTGATATAGGATTGGACGATTTCTAGGGCTAGGATAAGCCAAAATCGTCCAAAGGGTTATCAAGGAAAGGATATGGATTAACTTAAAGTCTAAGTTATCCAATTAGGGTTTAGGTTGTAACCCTTAAGGAGTCTACAAGTATAAATAGACCCCATGGCATAGGGAATTCGATACCTCTCATAAAGTAAGAGAACCCTTGCCGAATTCCTCCCCTCTCCTCTCTCCTAAATCATCTTCCTTGCTATTGGTGTTTGTAAGCCATTAGAGGAGTGACATTTGTGACTCTAGAAGCTCCAAGACCTCAAGATCAACAAGGAACTCAAAGGTATGATTCTAGATCTGTTTCAATGTTGTTATTTAACCTAATTAGTCATTAGAAGTCTTAGATTCAAATCATGTTTATTAGAAAGCCTAGATCCGAGCATTAGGGTTTTGCATGCGCACATAGGAAAGTTCTTATGGCTAAAACCCATCACTAGGATCATTACACTAAACTGTTTTGGACATATAAAACCTCTTTTTGATGTTGTAATGATTATGCTAATCCAATTTCAAAGGCTATTATCAAAATTTCAAGATTTGTTTGTGTTTATATGATTCTTGAAATTGTTGATATGGATGTTCATGAACTTATGATTTTTAGTAGATCATAGGAATTAAGTGCAAATTGTTTGATAGTATAATTCTTGATCTTTATGACATTGATTGGACTCCATAACTTGTCCTCAAGTTATGGAATTCAAAAACTTTTTCTTTAAAAGAGTCATAGGTTACACATTTGAAGAGTTGTTTCTCATAAATGGTTTTATGGACTCCATAACTTGTCCTCAAGTTATGGATGACCAAGAGTCTATTCATTAAAAAATTTTAAACCTTTATTAAAACTCATAAGTTATGAATATTCAAAAAAAATTTTAATTGTTCAATACTTGCCCTCATGTTTTGGAATTTGTAAAGTCTCACACAAACTTTGATTCCATACCATAGAATTTTAAATGTTTAAAATTCAGTCCTTATACTTCTATAGTATTAAATGTTTAATATGTATATATATATATATATATATATATATATATATATATATATATATATATATGTATAATATCAAATCGTTTTACCATTAGTAGGCCTCATTCACAAAGTCGGTCTATAAGGGGGTATAAGGTTGTTGCCTATAAAATGGCAGCTTAATGGGTGTCCACTCTCACCCATCGCTTCCTTGATCGGTGGAGGATTGTTAGCCGAACGGGTAGGAGAATGACTTTAATTCTCATTAAAAGTATAATGAAATTATAAAGTAACTAAACCTTTATAAATTCCTAATCTTAGTTACTTTAGGAAAATGTGAAATAGGTGCTAACACATGAAATTACACTTTGCACCTTACTAAGTCGTTAGTGGAGCGTGTGTGGTTAACCGACACACTAACAAGGACTAGTAAGAGTGGAAAAGGGTGACTTAAGTTTTATCATATATCGGTGGAGCACGTGTGGTTAACTGGCACATCGATTGGGTGGTAAAATTAAGGGTACCAAGTCAATTTGAATGGTTATTCACACCTTGTTTGTGATCCTCGGCATCCCAGTCACAAACTTGAGAGGGCAAAATCGATATTTAAACATGCCATTGAAAAGTTCAATGAATCTCAAAAGATCTAGGAGCTTCAAATCCAAGTGAAACATAATATTATTTCGTTTTTCATGGTGGAAATTGCTGAATCGTCATTCGCATACCTTCAAATATTCTATAGCTTGGATTACGACATCCCTCTTCCAAGTTATAAAATATTGTGTTGGGTCCTAGCCTTAATATTTCATATTAGGTGTTATATTAAGGACTTAAAAATCAACTAACTTGAATATCTTCCATTGTAGATGTATGGTTCAGACAAGTATGATCTTCCCAAATCTCTTGGAACAAGCTTCCCTCTTGAAGATGGTGTCCCTCAACGTCATGTTTCACTTCCTACACCTCCTCCAATTATTCTCCCTGGCCCACAAGCTCAAAGACTTGAAAAGTTCAAACTCATTCAAGTCCTATTGGATAGCAAACACAAAGATGGAAGGCCAGTGTGTGCACATGTCTTGGAAATGAAGGCACACATTGACAGGCTGAGAATGTTGGGTGTCGTTTTCCAAAGGAAGTTGGCTATTGACTAGGTTCTTCAGTCACTTCCTGAGTGATATAGTGAATTCATTAAAGACTACTATGTGACAGATCAAGACATGACCCTAATAGATCTTACCTATTTGCTAATTGCTGCTGAATCAGCAATGATTTGGCGCAATGGTCAAGCAAATTTGAGTGGAAGGTCTGCCTCTCAAGCTAACATGGACATTCCAGAAATGATTCCTTCTCCTAAAGGAAAGGAATTGGTCATGGTCAAAAGTGTTGATCGTAAGAGAAAGGACAGTGCTGAGATTGTACCAAAGCTTGTGTGTTTCTATTGCCAAGGAAAGGAACATTGGAATCGAAGCTGCCCTGACTACCTGAGATATTTAGTCAGAATATATGGTTCTGCTTCAGGTAAGTCCACTATCTAACTTTGTTAAGTTTCTAATTGTTGATTCCTAATACATGATGTGACTATGCTACATTTTGATGTTTGGCAGGATCAGGCAAAGGGAAGGAAACTTAAAACACGAGTATGTTGAATCTGATCGTGAAGATAGATTTCAATCGTATGGTTTGAAGATCGAATTCTTGAGCTGCTGCTTAGAAGTTATGATAGATTGCTAGGAAATATTTAATAGTATAGTTTTTCTTTTGATTGCATTGTAAGGAAAAAGTTTTTTTTTTTTTTTTTTGCATTTTATAAAGAAATAAAAGTTTTGTTTATTTTATATTATATTCCCTTACAATGGCATTTATGGAAAATAGATGTTTGTATGTTTCTAGCAATATTGGAAATGTGAATTTGATTCTCTCATTTGTGGAAATGTCTGAATTTACCAAATAAGGAAAGATTCTCATCACCTAAGTTTCAAGTGGACATAAACTTGGAATCATACAGGCTGTATTGTATGATGAATGAGAATTTTCATCTTTGGAAAGTTAAGACTAGTTCTTTGATCACATGTGAGTCAAGTGAAGGACTAAGGGATCGGGTACACTAGGTGTGTGCTGGTAAAGGTCCACAACAAAGGACTATTCGTCATGATTTACTAAAGCTTAGTAAATATGGTTATACTTACAAGTCTAAGTGAAATTCTGTAACATTGGAAAAGTTTCAAGGTATGGTAGAACGAGTGGGAAAGAATCAAATTAGTCAGAAAGATAAAAGTTTTTCAAATAAGAAAAGATGGGAGAGTACTTTAGTATCGTATTTTTTGATTATCTTAGTGATTATGAAACCGTATCACAATTGGTCATCTAAGACATCTTAGTACATTCATATGACTAAGAAGAGGAATCGTGAATTGTTGAAATGGTTAAATCAAAAAGATGAATGATACTTCATTCCAAAATTGAGTCTTAGAGTAATACTCTAAGATTGTAACTTGAGTGACATAATCTTAAGAAGTTTATAACACTTGTCAGATGTAAAGTAAAATGTTTTCTTGCTCTTGTACATTTGAAATTGGTAAGTTGTGATGTCTTCGATAAGACAAAGACCAACTATGACCAATTGAGTAAAATGTTTGTCTTGATAAGAATCCGCACTAACTCTTGAATATTTGTTTGTCTAGGAATGGTTCTTGACAAAGAGAAACTTACATGTCAAGAGGACAGTGGTAGTCTTAAAGGTCTTGAAAAGTTTCAAGAACTAATCAAAAATAAAACCTGTTGTTTATCACTAGCACACGACTTGAGGTTTATAGCCTATCGTGTTGACATATTCTTGTTTTTGTGCCCATTCCAGTTAAAGTTGACTATGCATGTGGGTTCTATGAGTTCTCAATTGTTTGCATAACTACTTGGAAGCAACGGTAGGCCCTTGTGCTACCAGGTGGCAAGAAGTTAAGGTTGAGCAAGTTCAATCCATATGAGTTTGGATTTGTCACTAACCTTGTCTTGTGATTATGGTTATGACAAATTCACATGGATAAGAACATATACACCATAAAACCTAAGTGTCATAAGATTTCTCTCTGATTCATGAAAATGATGGTGAGGACAATGCTTTCGCTAAATAGATTTTAAGTAGATAGCAATTGTGACATTTCCATTCTCAAAGTCGTTAGTGGAGCGTGTGTGGTTAACCGACACATTAACATGGACTTGTGAGAAATGGAAAAGGTCTAAAAAATTGAGACTATGATTACGACATCCCTTTTCATAGTTCTAAATATTGTTTAGACAAACATATGAGCTATCTAAGGAAAGGTGTATGATTTTGATAAATTCTTATCAAAGCATCTCGTATCAGCAATCTGAACTTTGGTAAGAAAATCAATAAGGTATTGATTTCTAGAAGTCCAGCTGATTTCTGAGTACATGTTAAAGCTAGTGGGAGCATAAGTGTTATGCTTATAGTCATCATGTAGTGGGAGTATGATAATTATGATTAGTATTGAAAGGTAGCAATGTTAATTATAGAAAACAAAAGTTTCAATTCGTGAAGTTGTAGGGGTTGAAAAGTTGTTTTGCTATAATTAAGGGAGAGGAAATTTTACTTCATTTCAATCCTAATAACTTAGATTGAGATTTTAATCATCTTTAGTCAAGGATATATATGAATTTTATGTTGGAATGGTTCAAATTAAAGAAATTATATATATATATATATATATATATATATATATATATATATATATATATATATATATATATATATATATATATATATATATATTTCGTTCTCAAAGTTCGATTATGATTACGACATCCCTCTTCATAGTCAAGTTTTGAAAACATGGCAAATTAAAATGTTGTAGCAAAAGACTGACTTAGGATCAAGTCTTTATGTGAGACATAATGAATTGTGTCCCATATGCTTCAGATATAGGATCGATTGTATGTGCTGTAATATTCGTCCTTTCTAAATTTTCAAATGCCCAAGGCATTAAGAGGGGAAAAGTCTAGAATTGGATAGGACTGAGATGATTAAGAAATTGCCAAGGACAATATGAGGTTTACCAAAGATTGGTTGCTCATGGACATATGGAAGTATGGTGTAAATTTTTGAAAAAGGACCATGTTGACATGTTCTGAAAAGAGGCAACTCTTGTTCAGAAGTGATAGTCAAAATGGGAATATGGAAATGTTTCATAGGTGGAAGTTACTCAATCTGTCTAAGATTAGAAAAACTTAATGCAAGAAGGATGTTCAAAGCAATGTACTTTGAATATGAGACTTTGTTTTCATGGTATTGATCTCTACTGGAATACTCTGTAATGTCTGTTGACAAGTCTTTGTGACTTTGTGCATAGTCAGTACAAGAGGATCAATGCATATGAGTTTGGAATCTAACAGATTCTAGTAAATGGTAAGGAATTTGAAATTCTTACATTTACAATTAGGATTTGGGATTGTGAAATGAGAATCATTGGACTTATGTTCAATTGATTTATTCCACAAAGTAAGGATCATAGACAAGCATAATGTGCATACTTGGTGTATGGCATAACTATAGTTTGAATAAACATAGTGTGCATGCTTAGGGCATGGCATGACTATTGTTTTGATTCAAGTATAAAGTTGATTATTTGAAACATTATACAGTGAATAATGAGTAATTAATATGGTGTTGATATAAAAGGTGTTCTATTTACTCTCAAGGTGCTTGGGGCCATATTGGATTAGTATTATTCTTGTGTTTCACTTTGCATGTTTTGACTTCCAGAATAGCTTGGTTATTCTTTCCGAATGACTAAGTTATTCAAAACTCTCCACAGTCGGTCATATGTTGGAAGTAGGTATTGAATTAAGACTGTCATAAATTTGGCTTGTAGGATTTGTCTAAGGTGCATTAGACATTGCAATGGTTGCTGTAGCATTCATGAGTGCTCATAAGTTCTAATTATTGGATTAAACCCACGCTCACTTGTATCACTTCATGGAATTTATCTTGAGTGATCGTGAGATGGTAATATCATATATATCTTCAAACCTAGAGATATGAGTTGTTGACTATGAGTTGGTTATCCATTGATTATACGAAAACGCATCGGTAACTTGATGTCATAAAACGTTCTTTTGTGCATAATTCAACAAGTAGTTAGTACAAGCATATGAGTCGAAGTTTATCTATTCCTTCTAGAAATATAAGCGATACTTGGGCCCCTCGATGATTTGGTTTTGACTTATGTGTCGAGCCCGGTCAGAACGTAATTGATGTGTTCAATTTAGTTCTATGTCAAACAAATCAGAGATCGAGAAACAACAACTGGACAATAAGTACGACATTGTTCCATGTATTTGTCCGGCTGGTATCATGAGAACAGAGGATTTTATGATCCCTTATCTAATGGACAAGTCATTTGACTAGGTCAGAGTTCGGCAGCGGCTTTAAGAGCTTTGATTGCTAGTCGGGATCTTGGAGTCATATACAATAATAGTTTTAGACTTATCCAAGTGGGAGACTATTGGATTAGATATCTATGCCCATAACTATTATTGGTGCGTATTCGGCTCGAGAGTAGCATGGTCCATTTGGGTTGCACTTCACCTAACAATTTGTATGGATATACTTTTGAGAATAAGATGTTTATGATCTATTAATATATTATAAGTTATAATATATTAATATGAAATCATATTATTTAATTAGTGTTTATCAAGAATTGATTTTGGAATTAATTTAGTGATCAAGAGAGGCTAATTAAATATGGACTCTTGCATATATATGGATTAGGCTAAGATTTATTTAGGATGGGCTAAGAGTATATGGTAGTCCATGGATAGTCCATGGAGCGTTTAACCCATGGATCCTAGGTAAATGAAGAGTCATGGGTATTAGGGTTTTACCCTAATTCTCCATACTATATAAATATGTCCTTGGTTCTAGAATTGGCACTAGTTGTGTGTGAACAAAAATGGCGGCCGATTTCAAGAGTTCATCATATTCTCTCAAGTATTTCCAAGTTGTTTTGGGTGATATTTGATTCCACTTGAGGCTTCCACACTATTGGGGATAAGCTCTTAAAGTTCAAGACTTTAAGCCACATCAAAAGGTATGCAATTCTTCTAGTATTTTATGATCCTTGCTCTCTACGCTATGCTAGTTAGGATGTAAACCTTGGAAATTCTTATTTGCATGTATTTTAGAAGAAAACATAGATCCAAGGTTTCTAGGGTTGCATGTACACCATAGGAGTGTTACAATGCTCAAAACCTAACACTATGCACATGCGGAAAGATCCATCCTTCTTCTTCACGAATAGGACTGGTGCTCCCTGGGGTGAGAAGCTCGGCCTGATGAATCCTTTGCTGAGTAGTTCATTTAGTTGGATGGATAATTCTTGCATCTCTGCTGGTGCTAGACGATACGGGGATTTGGCTACGGGGGTAGCTCCAGGAATTAAGTCGATTCGGAATTAGACTTAGCGTTCAGGAGGAACTCCTAGGAGATCTTCGGGAAAAATATCAGGAAAATTATAGACTTCAGGAATGCTCTCGATGTCTTTTACTTTTTGCTTCTTATTCACTACGTGAGCTAACAATTTGTGGTACTCCTTGCGTAGATATTTTTGGGCTTTGATGTAAGAGATGATGTGAAGGTTCGTACCGGGTTTGTCGCCGTAAATGACGAGGGTTTCACCACTTTGCAGATTAAGGTGAACGACCTTTTCGTAGCATAGAATATCAACATGGTGAGGACTTAACCAATCCATGCTGATGATGATGTCGAAGCTTTTTATTGAGACCAACATGGTGTCGATTTTAAAAGAATAATCGTTTAAAGTGCGGGTACAACCTATGTATATGTAGTTAGTGCTCTCTGTCTTCCCGTTGGTTATCTCGACGGTGAATTTTTCATTTAGTGATTGTGTTTTTTGTTTGAGTAGATGTTTAAATTTGTGGCTCACGAAACTCCTCTCCGCACCACTATCAAAGAGTATGCATGCATAAGAGTTATCGAGGAGAAACGTACCCGTCACCACCGTGGGGTCTACTATTGCTTCTTGCTGCCTTATTGCCAGCACTCTTTCCATGTTGCCAACGTTCTTTGCTTTCGGGAAATATCTCTTGAAATGCCCAGTTTCACCACACCCATAACAAGCCTGGTTTAATCTAACACTGGGGATTTGGGTGATTGGTTGTGCCGGTGCCTTACAGAAACGGGCAGTGTGCCCCTTCCTATTGCAGATATTGCAATTCATCTCCTGTTAGGGTCCGTGGTGATGGAAATTGCATTTGTTGCAATTCGTTAGGTTCTTAGCGTATTGTTTTGCTGGTTTTGAGGTACCAATGGTAGTTGCAGGATGACCAACCAAAATTTGTTGTTTCTTGGTAGGGTCTTGTGACGGATGGCCCTTCATTTTATTCCAAAATTTTCTCTTGGTGTCGCCCCCTTTTGCTGGTTCGAGGACGTGAGCCATCACGTCTTGGCAGACTCCATGATCTATGAGCCTCTGGGCCAAGCGTTTGGCGCTATCGGAAGTAGTAGGGTTTGAAGCTAGCACAATCCCTTGGATATGAGGAGATAGTCCCTAGATACATCTCTCGATTTTCTTAGTCTCTGGGGTAACCATCCTAAGACATAGAGTTTCTAGATCACTGAATCTAGTAGTATAAGTCACTATGTTGGAACCTAACATGTTGTACTTCAGCCCTCGGGCAATACTCTTCCATCATCATCGTTTTTAGGTTCTCTCAACCCATTGAGTTAGCCACTGTGAGAGTCAGTGACTTAACATGGACATTCCACCATGTAAGGCCCCTGTCAGAGAAGGCGTAGGCAACAAACTTCACTTTGCTCCCTTCTTGACATGAGCAAATTTCGAAAACTGCTTCTATTTTCTTGAACCATCGCATCAGGGCAATGAATCCCTCGCTTCCATTAAAGGATTTGGGTTTGCAGTTGGTGAAGTCTTTGTAGGAACACTCATGTGGGTGTCTGAGACTTTCTCCATGATTAAAAGTGTTAGAACCACTACCCGCCCCACTAGTACTTCTAGCGTTGATTTACGTCATGGCGGCTGTTACTGCTGCTTGGAAAACAGCAGGATCATACTGTGGAGGTGGTGGTGGTGGATTTGTTGGCATGTTGTTTTTGTCCCTGCTGGACTTCTTTGGAGGCATCTTTCTCTATAATGATTAAAGGGGAAGTAATGATAACTCCTCTATAGTGGTCATGAGTCAGGTGATATTTGAACAAGATATATCTTATCCTGACTGTTATAGTGTTCCATTAAGCGATTTACAATGGAAGTCTAATAATGTAAGTAAACAATCGCAATTTCAATTTATGAAATTTTTAACAACACTTCTAATGAATTCGTATAGTGTGACTCGTGCATGGTCCCCCTATAATCGCATAGTATATACAAATTATATATAACCAAGAATAAATAGTCCTTCGAATAAGTGATCCTACTCTAAGTCCACAACCAAACAAGGAACAAGAAGTAAAGCGAAATCATATATTCTAAGTCTATAAAATCTTAATTATATATAACTTTTAACTTATACACATAGAAATTATAAATCTACCAGCCAGGGTCCTTTGTTTTCACATGATTGATTCTGGTAAGAAGGCCCTTCTCGACAATTAGTTTATATAACTATCGATGCCTAAATGTTCTTGTTCTAGTGTTATAGCAGCATACAATACTCCTATAGTATTTTAAATTCATGTTTGGTTCTAGCGTTCCTCTTGTATGTAGAGTTGGTAAGTTCTAGACTTGTTGCAACACCACAATCATTCCCGAAAACATGTTGGTCATATCTCCAATAAATATAGTTGATCAGGCTATATTTATCTCATATATGATTACATAACTATCCAGGCTTAACCGTAGCATCCAATTCATCTTAAATACTTTTATGTAGTTCTTACTGTGATACTGTTTCTGGTATGTATGCATGTATGTATACTTTTATAAAAATATTAATATATTTTAAAAGTATAACTCTTGGTCAGAGTGTGTTTATCCCATTATGGTTATAGTTGTATATCTTACATTGTTTGTTATACTTAGTTCACTATAAACAATGCTCTAATACCAATTTGTCACACCCCCAAACCGGGATAGCAAAAATGTTCGGGGGCGAATGACATTATGTACAGTATCACAACAATTGAATAATAGTAATCAAAGTAACAAAAACCATTGTATTGATAATATAGAATTTACATGGTGTTCATAACATTGTTTATATGACACAAAAAGTATATAGCAAAAACTATAAGACGTGTCGCTATAATGCTCTATCTTCTCAAAACCTGTAAGTGTACCTATCTACTGGTTCCCTGTGAATACAAGTGATTTGAAAGTGTATCAACATTTAAGTTGGTGAGTTCATAAGCATTTTTGTTTTAGTAATCCGCCTTTGTTCCTTGAAAATGTTAGTGTTCCTCCAGAAAATCCAATATTTTCTTTTGTAAATGATATGTAATCATAGGCCTTAAGTCCAAAATGTATGTTTGTTTTTGCACTCTAAAATAATATACTGTATTCTTATTATTAAATAAAACCATATAAATGAATGGTTCCTAGAAATGTATATTGTGTTGTATTAAGAAAATAGTGTACTGTATTGGAAAAATAGTGTATTGTATTGTATTTATATGAAAACCCATTTGTATGTGTGTGCCTAGAATCCACCAGCTGTAATGTAAAGTAGTGTATTGTAATGTAGTTCTATTATTAAAATAAAACCGTTGAATTTATGTTTGTCCTGTAAACCAAACTGTTTAGTTAATGCTTATTGTGAGTGATATTATAACCACGCTAAAATGACTAGTGGCCTACACGACGTTCTTCAGGCGTCAGAATGTTATGACCTTTGTCACCCTAGACCTGCTGGTCTAACTGTAGCTAACAGTTTAGGTGCGAGATTGTCAGTCCTGTATAGATCTATATACAAACTCATGCTCTCCCTTCAGGAGACTCTGGTTATAATTCAGGACTTTAGCATGTACTCTAGTAGGTACGATGAAGTAGTGGCTCACAATCATGTATTAACTTGTTTACGTATAGTGTGTAAATGTTCTCTTGTTCTGTAACTGTATGTATTCTCCTTTTATAGTGTACTCGTAGTGTAAAATAATTATATACTTAAATAATTAGTTGTGTATTTTATCTTTGAACTTAGTAAAATAGTGTAAGTATTCCATAAATTATACCTAGTATAATTTATCATGTATGTTCTTGTATTGTTCCTTGAACTAGTAAAGTAGTATGTATGTTCCATAAACTATACCTATTATAGTTTATATGTATGTACTGAAAATGCTTATGAAAATATCCCTTTGGTCGGCATGTTACAAAGTGGTTAACATTTTATTTAAATATGTCTTATACTCATATATATATATATATATATATATATATATATATATATATATATATATATATATATATATATATATATATATATATATATATATATATAATTGAGATTAAAAAGACAGTCGGACAAGTGATTCTACCCTAAGCCCACAACCAAACAAGGAACAGGAGTTAAGGCGATACCACCAGTACTAAGCCTATTGAATCTTATTTATATATAAATATATATAGAAATATATTTTGGAAATGAAAATAATTGGAACAGTTGAAATAATTTGGAATATCTTGAAACCGTTTAAAATAGTTTGAAATTGTTTGTATGTTAACGCAAGATTCCTTATGTTTTGCTTGTATCCCCCCCTCCCTAAAACATTGAAAAATAGTGAAAACGTAGGGGTATGAACTCACCTCAAATGTGCGTTCTTGTTTGGATGCAAAGTAGTAGCGATGATCCTCGGGTTAGAACCCGTGTGAGTAGTCATATCCTAATAATAATTATACACGATATTGTATTTAAATTAATTAAATATTAATTTAAGTAATAATTTAAAGTGTTAGACAACACTAAATTATGTAAGAAATACTTACAAAAATTCTTGGGAATTATTTAAAGGTGTTCTTGGGTGAAAACTTAAAGATTTGAAGATGATATGAATGTTCTTGATAAAGATATGAAGATTTAAAGGAATCTGGGCAAAATCCCTTGAAGATATGATGATTTCGTATGATAGTTGAGAGGATTCTGGATGAGTTTTGAGAACAAATTGAGGATGATTTCGGTGTAAAAAGTAAATTATGGGGATTGATTGCTGTTATATATATATATATATATATATATATATATATATATATATATATATATATAATATATATATATATATATATATGACATAGTTTTCGGCCTTAATGGGCCTTAAACTTGTGTTTTCGGTCTCATAAGGGATGATTTCGGTCATACATGACCGAAAACCAATTCTTGATTGATTCCCTAAACCGATATCTACTTGTTCTAGATTCTTTGGACCGAAGACCCTGATGTGGTGTATTTATTTATTGTTTAGACTTTATCTTTCTGGCTTATGTTGATTTATAATAACATAAATCAACATGGGTTTCAATCTATACTTAGTCATTAGCTTCTAAACATGACCTCATGGCTATAGATGATACAATGCAACAAGGTTGTAATTGTGGTTTCACTTATACTTGATTAAGATTTGACTTTTATTTGAATAAGTGTGACTTTTATTGAATTGAAATAACAGGTTGTTACACACGGTTTATAAACTAGTAATTATCATAAACTATAGAAGCTAATTACTTATAGATTGAAGACTTGCTTCGAAACCTTCTCTGGGACATTACATCAAACACATGGGGTGTTTATTCCATTATAGTAAAACCATAATTCCTTTTTTCATATGTAAGTTTGATGAAAATGAATAAACCTGACCTGATGTGGGGTAAATAAAAGAAACAATAAAAAACAATCAAATTTATTGGAAAGCTAAGTGACTTGAAGTCACAAAGAAGAAATAAAATCGTTTTGAATAAAAATATTACAGATGACAAAGAATTCTTATTTAAGATTAAGATGTGAGCTTGGCTAATGATTTCTACCCTTTTACCTGAGAAAATGAAGACTGATAAAGGAGGGTGGTCGCTTGACAACAGTGGTGGCGACATTAGGGTGTTTTTTGATAGAAGTGCCAACGAGACTCATCGTATTTTGTTGTATTACAACTCCGTTTTTTTCAACCGGGATGCCTCGTGAAGGGTTTGTGGGTTACATGGGATTTTCCCATCGGAGTAGAGAAATCGAGAACTTGGGATTTATAGAGCAAGAGGTGGAAAACATCGATAGAGAGAAGGTGCCAACGGAGGGATGAATAAATTGAATGAAAGGGATATCCCTTTAATTTGATTAATTAACATAATTAATAGGTAATATTACCTTTTTAGCCTTATTCCAGGTTTTGAAATGATTGGTCTATAATTATTTTTACATCCACACAATAGATAGTTAGAATACATGAACCTAGGTCTCTCTCTCTCTCTCTCTCTCTCTCTTTCTCTCTCTATCTCTCTCTCTCTCTCTCTCTATATATATATATATATATATATATATATATATATATATATATATATATATATATATATATATATATATATATATATATATATATATATATATATATATATATATATATATATATATATATATATATATATATATATATATATATATATATATATATATATATATATATATATAGGGAAAAGTTCAATAGAGAACCATAATTATGGGTTCTTCAAGGAACCAAATCTCTTTTTCAATTTCTAGAGCTTATTCTTTATCGAAAAAAAATCTAAAAATATCTAAATTCATATATTAACGTTGTAAATGTGAAAAATATTTTTCGGATTCACCGTGTGAATCCGGATTCACGTTGTGAATTTTCGAAGACTCACATTGTGAATTCGACGTAAAAAAAATTCGAATTTTATATCATTGGAAAAAGGATAAAAAGTTATGAATTTCTGTATTTTTAGTTTTTTTTGATAAAAAATAAGTTCTAAAAGTTGAAAAAAAAGATTGGTTCCTTGGTTAATTATGGTTCTCTATTGAACCTCACCATATATATATATATATATATATATGTACACATACATACATACATACATACATACATACATACATACACACACATACACAAAGAGTATTCACAAGTGATTATTTGTAACGACCCAAAAATAGTAATAAAATTTTCTTTTAAAAAGCTTATCAAATCATTCATTAATTGTTCAGAATCAACACCAAGTCATAATATCTAAAACATCAGAGTAAAAATATATCAAATATGGAAATCATGAGGGGAGGATGCTATGCCATCACGTCAAGCCCTTCCCTTTTGAAATGGAAGTACCTGAAACCATAAACGTAGACTATAAGCATAAATCTTAGTGAGTTCTCCCAAAGTACCACATACCACATATAAAAATAAATGCTATGAGCATAATCATAGTCATATAATCATTTCTTGATATATGCCAAATGATGGTCTTTCCGTTCAGTGTTGAGGGCCAAATCCCGGTCTTGTAGATAAGTGCTGGGGGCCAGATCCTGGTCTTTCATATAACTACCAAAGGCCAGATCCTGTTATTTCATACAAATTCCAGGGGCCAGATCCCGGTCTTTCATATAATTATCACAAGACATCAAACATTTTACACAACAAGCAATAGGTCGGCATTGGTGCCTTTGACCCATGGATCTAGTGAGGAAACTTACCTCAACTGCTAAAAAACCAGATAAATGCTTAGCCTGCTGGACTAGAAAAATCCCCGCTCTGACTAAACAATTAAAGCCCCAATTAATAATTGGGAGATAACCGATAGCTGAAACTCTACTTTATTTGTCAAATATCTAAGGTAAAAGGTCCATTTTATCCTTTTCATTTAAGCCCAAACAAAATCCTTGGCCTAAGCTAAAAGATGGTCCAAAGTCCAACATGTACCCAAATTCAAAAGCGACCCATTACGATGAAAGTCTACGGTTTAATCGCAACAAGCAAAGCCCAACGATTCAAGGCCTAAAATGACCAAGAGATGGAATTGGGTTGTACGTCCTGCGTACCAACTGGTACGCCCCGCGTACTCAACACTGGAACAAATCGCGGCTGAGGTGCACTATGCGCAGCGTACACACCCTGTAACAACACTCATAATAAGGTCTTAATACCTTAAGACTCTACGTCCAAATTTCATATCTGAGCTTAATAAGGCCCCTAAGCACTAAGAAAATCACCATAAATTTAATTTTTTCAAAACCAACCATGAATCAATATTGTTTACAAAAAGAGTCATTGTTTCAAAAGCATTATTTCAAATAAGAGTTTTCCCAAGATCCGAAGACATAAAAACAGGAAGCTGTGTATGATCACACCTTTACCTTCCTATGATCCTCGGAAATACCTAAAACCATAGAGTAAAACTTTAAGCCAAAGCATAGTGAGTTTCCCTAAAGCACCACCACACAAACATATAACTAGAAAAATCACGGGTGCACAACCTCCAGGTTGGATTACCCTCGGTCGACAACCTTTCGGTTAGAATGCCCTGACGCACAACATTTCGGTTGGACTGCTAATACATACTGGGTCCACAACCTCCCGGTTGGATTACCCCCGACCCACAACCTTTCGGTTGGGATGCCCCGGCCCACAACCTTTCGGTCGAAATTCCCAACACAAAGTAGTAAAGTCTTGACCCCACCATATCATGTCGACATATACGTAGCAATTAACACATATCTAGTAACAGATGAACATAAGACCAGCCAGTAGACAAACAGACAAATCTATAGAATACTACAACATAACGACATCCTATATACCAGGAGACACAATCTAGTGGGCCAACATTGGTGCCTTCGACCCACAAGCATAGTGAGGAAAACTCACCTCTTAGTCGGAATGCAAACTGAATAAAAATCTGCTCTGAGAATCGGCTCAATGATCACCTAACCAAAACCAAGAACGTAATCTTTAATTAAAAGCTCAAATACCCAAAATACCCCTAGGTCAACTTGGTCAAAGGTCAAAGTTAGTGAGTCAAACCAACCGAGTCAACTCAGCCGAGTCAGCTTAGGCCTTGTACGCGGGGTGTACTCGAGCCTTGACCGAGATCGGGTAGTTGACCTCATATGCTCGGTGTACACAGAGGTACGCACGACGTACGCACCAAAGTCACACTTTCCATATTAAGAGCTTAATACATCAACTTATTACGTCCAAATGCAAATCTAAGGCCAAAATACCACTAAGGGTCATAAAGTTTCCAACTTTATGACTTTGCATGCCTAATAAGTGCTTAATACACAAAATCACAACTTCTTAGCATTTTATAACTCAAGTCCCCTCATTGAGTCTAAAAGGTCAACTTATTTTATCAAGAGCATGCCATGCTCAAGAATCACCATGATTGGGACCAAAATGTTCATAACTTCAAGGCTAACAAGATCTAAGACAAATCATCATCAAGTTTTGAGCTTTTGCCTTAAAATGATGCCAAATGGTGAGGAGATTCTGGATTTAAGATGCCTCACTCTTCCAAGTTAGTCTTTTCTTCTTGTCCTTCTTTCTTAAGCACCAAAAGTACCGTAAAAATCTCAAGAACACTCTCAAGGTGGATTAGGGTTCTAGATGGACGAACTGGCAAGTGGAGGCTGAAGAGTGAATGAGAAATGAGGAATTAATGATGTTTATATATGGACCAAATCCTAAAAAATAGGGTTTGAGGATTTATCACGTATGCCCTGCGTACACGATGTATGCCCATCGTACTAGGGTCTGTCGCAGTACGACCAACGTACACAATGTACGCCCATCGTACTAACTCTTTGGCCGAAATCACCAAAATGCCACTATGGGCCATTCTTGCAATCTTTCTTAAGCACAAGGTCAAAATGCAATATTCCTTCATACATAGGGTTAAAACTGAAAATACCTCATCATCAGGATTTTACACTAAGGCCATAAAGCTGCAAACTTTATTCCTTTTCATGACTACAAGAAGCCCAACACTAAAAAGCTAACTTGCTCAAACCTTTTCTGCACCATAACTCTTGCATGGGGACAAACCAAGATCCAACCTTGCATTTTTTATGACTTAAAATGCCCTGAAATGTCTAAAAAGACGGCTTAAAGGTTTTGGAGTACCTCATCCTCACAAAGGCCTAGATTTTGGGACAAAAGAGAAGAAAATCTAAGCTTAACCAATATCTAGAACAAAATGAGCCAAAGTTGGAGTTTTATACCTCCAAATGGTGCACAATGAAGAGAAGATGTTGGATCCAAAGTCTTGAGAGCAAAGCCTACTTCTTGAAGATCCTTCTTCACAAACAAGAAAGCTCACAACTTACTCTAAAAAGCTCAAAATGCTCAAAATAGACTAGGGTTTGCAAGGAGGATCGATCTTGGGGTGGAGGCTGATAATGGGAAATGTCTTGGGGCTATAATGGTGCTTAAATAGTGCACAAACCCTAAATATTAGGGTTTTGGTCTAAACCACATACGCCCTGCATACTAGCGTACACGCAACATACTTACACGGGACTAGGTACGTCTAGCGTAACAAACTGTACGCCTTGCGTACACAAGCTGCACCCAAAAATCATGAAATTGCCATTGGGGACCCATCTTGCAAAAAATTCATAACTCAATGGTCAAAAGCAAATACCTGGAAAATTAGATGTTAAATTATTCATATATTTATTATTGTGGTTGGTAGCGGTGGCCGTGACAGTCGTGGTGATGTTAGTGACGATGGTGTTGTCGGTGGGTGTGGATGTGTTGATGACAGTGGTGAAGGTGGTGGTAGATGTTTTGGTGGAAAGAGTGGTTTGATCTTTGTGTAGGAAATTAATTAGAAAAATGGTTTCTATATTTAGTAAAAAGACCTTGTATAATTTTTTTTTATTAGAAACGGTTTATTAAGATTTTTATATATTGGTAAGTTTGATCTTTGTGTAGAAAAAAAATTATTAAAACTATCACCGTAATTTACAGAAAAATTCATGTGTAGATTTTTTGATCAAAATTGTTCATATATTTAAAATAATTCATGAATATTACATCTCTAAAAAAAAATTATATAACTATTCCTAAGTTAGATAATCAATTTTAAATATTTATTTTCCCTAATGACGTGCACTATTTATGAATGAAAACATATTCAAGACTTAAGAGCCTAATTCAAATATGAAGCATTCTTAATTTTTAATTTGATAGTATTCAACTCTCTCCAAGTGACAACAACCTCATATCGATTTCTTTACCTTTGAAAAATTCCCCAAAAAAGCAAGAAGTGTCAAATGATACATTACCTTAGTCCAAGGGCCTGAAAGAAACTTTTGTATTTATTACTTTGAAAACTGAAGCTAAATTATGTCAGCTACGCAACAGACTCCATAAATAGCTACAACTAGAGAAAACTCAGGTTCTACTACTTCTCAGTTTGTTAAAAGTCTCCTCTTCATTCGCTCTCAATAAATCTGTATATATGTTAATTTTCTATGTATAGATCTATTAGATTTATATCTAACGATGACGAATCAGTTCGAGAATTTGATCGAGTCGATAAAGTCAAAGGTGAAGGCATTGAAAAGGAAGAAATCGAAGAAGGTGTACGTGAAGATGGACAAGACTAACAGTGTTAGAGTTGAGATCCGAAGTCGTCATGCTCGTAAACTCATCGATAAAACTCTGAAAGCCGCTGATAAACCTGGCAAGCGTCCTGTCTGATTTGGATTTTGATTTTTCTCGTTTGTGTGTATAATTTCTTATTCACCAGATTATCGTGATGCGATAAATTAGAAGTTTTCAGTTCCTTCCATTAATTTCTCTATCTAAAACTGATGCAAGCTTTATGAAAAAAAAAAGTTTTATAAAATGTAATAGACTAGAACTACTTTTTGTCGGCAACAAAGTACAGTAATTTCTTTTAGTAATTTATAACTTTTTTTGAATTTCTGTCACATTTTCATCTTAAATAATTGTTTAGTCACATATTTGTTTATGTGAATGTATACATGTATTACCTTTGACTTTTATATATATATATATATATATATATATATATATATATATATATATATATATATATATATATATATATATATATATATATATATATCCTCTCTAATAAATAAGTTTTTTTTTTTGCCACATGTCAATCTCCAATAAATTTTGATATTTGTCATTTTGTGATAATTTTTTAAATAAATAATATCCACATGTCAATTTATGGTGTCACATAATCTTATACTTACATATGTAAAGTATCAAATATAATAAATTGCAATTAATATGTTTCTTTATTCTTTGTTTCAAAATTTTATTTTAAAAAATACTTATTATTTACATTTTAATATTTTATTTTTTTTAATCAACCCGTGTAATACACGGGTTTACACCTAGTATATATATATATATATATATATATATATATATATATATATATATATATATATATATATATATATATATATATATATATATATATAAAGAACCATAATTATTGGTTCTTCAAGGAACCAAATCTTTTTTTTTTTTTTTTTAATTTCTAGAATTTATTTTTTATCGAAAGAAAAAATCTAAAAATATCTAAATTCATATATTAACATTGTGAATGTGAAAAATATTTTTCGGATTCACCGTGTGAATTCAGATTTACGTTGTGAATTTTCAAATATTCACGTTGTGAATTTTCAAATATTCACGTTGTGAATTTTCAAATATTCACATTGTGAATTTGACGTAAAAAAAATTAAATTTTATATCATTGGAAAAACCATAACAAGTTATTAATTTCTATATTTTTAGTTTTTTCTTGAAAAAAAAATAAGTTCTAAAAATTGAAAAAAAGATTGGTTCATTTGTTAATTATGGTTCTCTATTATATATATATATATATATATATATATATATATATATATATATATATATATATATATATATATATATATATATATATATATATATATATATATATATGGTGAGGGCATAGAACATTATGTATTAATATCAAAAAATCAATTGTGAGTTTCAGAAATTATAACGATCAACGGCCAAAAGAATTGTTTAAAATTTATGTATTTGATGAGAATGCACCGGATTAAATAAAAAACACATTTTTTTTAACGTTTTGTTAGTTTTTTTTAAAAATATGAATATGACTTTCTATTTCAACTTTTTGATCACTCGCTAATTAAGTTAGTAAAATTTACATGTGAATCGAAATATATTTCGTTGTAGTTTTTAAAAAAAATATGAATATGACTTTCTATTTCAACTTTTTGATCACTTGCTAATTAAGTTAGTAAAATTTATATGTGAATCGAAATATATTTCGTTGTAGTTTTATGATATCTTAACATTTTGATTACTCATAAATTAGTTTTGTAAAATCGTGAATCTAAGCTATATATAATTTAATTCTCAGAGTTCACATTCACACTGAAATTGAATTAAATATAATTCATTTTTTCAGCATTCACAATTTGAATATGAGTTAAATTATATATATATATATATATATATATATATATATATATATATATATATATATATATATATATATATATATATATATATATATATATTATGCATCGATATTAATGTTTATTTAAAAGTACAAAAAAATATGACTTTTGATATATTTATTTTATTTTTTGATAAAAGATAAACCTAAAATTAGAAAAAAAAACAAAGTGGATATTTTTAAAAATTTTATCGGATGTCCCTGAAAGGACAAGATTTTTTGAAAAATAATTTGTAAAATTCAAAGGTGAATTAATTCACAATGTGAATATGATGTGTATATAATTCAGTTTTTAGTATTCATAATATAAATCCGATTTATTATTATTCACGTTATTAATCTGAGTTGTATATAATGTAGTTTTCAGCATTTACAACGGAAAACTGAGTTAAAATTTTGAAAAAATAACTAATTTCTTTTACGTTAATACAAATTTATATTTTAAAACAAAAAAATAAATTTTGAAATATTTATTAATTTTCAATAAAAAATGAACCATATATTTTCCAAAAAAGATGAATAAACGAGTTGGTTTATTTTTGAAACAAAATCGTTTTTATATATCAATATTAATCTCTATTTCAACATGACGAAAAACCATGAAAAATGACTTAATCAGTTGTTTTTTTTAAATGACGAAAAACCATGAAAAATGACTTAATCAGTTGTTTTTTTAAATGATTAAAACCATTGCTTAAAAAATAAAACTATAAAACAAAGGGAGTTTTTTGATATATAATCTGGTACATGTGCGTCTAATGTACAAATTTACATGTGCGTCTAATGTACAAATTTACAACATTCCAGTGGCCGTCGATCGTTTTATATTTCGATACTTTTGATTAGTTTTTTGGTTCATTGATTAATTATGGTTTTTTATTGAATTTTTCTACACAGACATACATGCACACACACACACACACACACACACACACATATATATATATATATATATATATATATATATATATATATATATGTTTTGAACTGCGGATTCATTAAAAAACTAGCAAAATGCTAGAAGAAAACAAGATTATATGTAGCAAACATTACATCAAACAAAAAACAAAAGGAGAGATACACCGATCATGCCAATAAACATAACTTAAACTAGATCTATGCTTAATCCAATTGATCGAATTTAATCGAACATCATCCGCAACCGTAAGAGGAGAGCATCTTCTCCTATTAAACACCAAATCAACCCGGACTTTCCAAATAATCCAAATCAATGCATATAAAAGAGTCAAGATAAGGTTCCTTTTAATCTTATCAAAGGAATAAGCTTTCAAAATACCAAGAAAGTTCTTAATCTGATCAGGCCTAGAGGATGACACCCAACACCAACCCAAGAACCAATCTCATAACTAAATAGCCAAAGAACAGTTGAAAAATATGTGATCAACCTCCTTTTCCTAGTTGTTACAAAAAGGACTAAAATAATAACTAAGCGTGATCCCTCTTAACCGCAAACTGGAAACAACCAGAATCCTGTTAAGAAAAAACTTCTAGACAAAACAAATAACTTTTATAGGAGCCCACTTCATCCATATAAGACCACCAAGAATTGAATCACCTCTGAGATTATCCGCCTTCAAACTTCTCAACGAACTATTAGAAAAATACCATTTGAGGCACCTTTCCAAAAACACGAATCTGGAATATTGGACAGCTTTACGTCAGCAAATAAACCCATTAAACGATTCAGCTCAGTCTCCCCCAAACCTGTTTAAAACTTCTCTTCAATTGCTCCTGAAAAACAATCCCAACATCTCCATAAATTCTATGTGAAACCAAATAATTTTTGTCATTTCTAGTTTGTAAAGTCTAGGAAAAGAATTTTTGAGGGTATAATCTCCATGCCATTTATCTTTCTAAAAATAAGTATGATTTCCAACACTCATCTTTCTAAAAACAATCATCAAGAGAAAGATTACACTCAATAAGTTCTCCATTTATTTGAAATATGGAAAACCAAGTGCACAGAAGCCAACAATTTTTTTACGGTGTTCATCATAAGTTAAATTATCAAACATCCGCAAACTGCACACACACACACACACACATATATATATATAAATAAATAAATAAATAAATATATATATATATATATATATATATATATATATATATGGGATAAGACAACAATTTTTTAGGGTGTTCATCATAAGTTAAATTATCAAACATCCGCAAACTGCACACACACACATGCATATATATCCTCCGCAACTTCAAACGTATAATGAAACAAACTCCAGTCACATAGAATATCACTATATATATATATATATATATATATATATATATATATATATATATATATATATATATATATATATATGCGCATCATCCGAAACTGCAAACATATAGTGGCACAAATTCCAGTCACATAAAATATGACCAGAGTATTAATTGCTAGGCCAATGTGAATTTGAGCTAAAATAAAAAAAAAACATAATGAATGTTTATTTAAAGTTACAAAAAGTTATGACTTTTGATCTATTTATTTTATTTTTTTGATAAAAAATAAACCTAAATATTAGAAACAACGGCAAAAGAAAGTGGATATTTTTGAAAATTAGTTTGTGAAATTCGCAAATGAATTTATTCAAACTATGAATATGAAGTTTATATAATCCAGTTTTTAGTATTCACAATGTGAATCCGACTAACTATTATTCAAAATGTGAATATGAGTTGTATATAATACAGTTTTCATCATTCATAATGAGGAGACCAAAATACCCCTCAATCTCTACTTTATTACAACTATGTCAATGTAATTCTAGTTATTTTCTATCTTTAAAACTACTAATAATAATATGAAGTATAACATAATTCCTTTCGACTTAATACAAAAGTTGGGAAAGTAAGGATACATCATGTTGAAACCATATACAGCAGCAGAACAACCGGATATATGATGTACGTTTGGAATGTATAAAGAATATTTCTCTTCTTTAGACTGAATAAAGCACCTAAATGTGAGTAAATAACCATTTTACGATAGTGTATGTATTAAGATTATGGGCTGACAATAACTATGCTATAGGAAAAGCAAACGAGATGAAAGCAAGAACTGCATCTTCTGCAACATATGAGCTTTTCCTTTTCTAATGAGATCACAGGTACCAAAATAGGTTTCACATTATGGTGTTCGTCATAAGTTAAATTATCAATTTCATATTCTAATTAACAGTGTAAATTCCAAATTTCTAATGCTTACATGGAAATCATGTAAGATTGTAAAGACTGGTACACATTATTGCCCTAAATTATCAATTATCTTTGCATAACCTATTGGATTAAGGTGTCTAAGCTCGTAATTAAATTAGTATAAACTTATAAATGGAAGCAAAATCCTTTTTGGGTTGCCCTCATAACTAGAAACCGGTTAGAATGACATTTATAGAGAGATGAAATTATTTATTATATGATTAATAAATTAATTAGCAATAGTTTAGATTAATTAAGAATTGATTAGAACTATTTTGGAACTAATTTGGGATCAATTGAAATTAATTAGAAGTGCAAGGGTTGTCTTGTAATTGCTTAAGAGTTTAGCAAATGAAAGCTTCTAGAAACCTCCTATGATGGACGGTTTTATGACACCCTGTTAGAGTAATCTAGAATGCTCAATTTAATATAAAAAAGTAGATAATCACTAGGTTTTGAAATAATATTAATTTATGTTCCAATCTAGGGTTTCTAGAGTTTCCTAACAACTATATAAAGAGAACTCTAACCGATAATTTTCCATCTTCTCCTCTCTCCTCTCGTGTGTTCTAGTTTCTAGCTTTACGTGTGAGCCATTAGAGACATCATACTTTAGGTGCTTGCTTTTTGAAGATTCAAAGAACAATTCAAAAGGTATGTAACCCTAGATTTATGAATTACGATTATAGTTAGGGTTTTATAGTTCATTTTATGTTGCTTTCAATTGATAAGACATAGATCCTAATTGGTTGCATGTAGCCTTAATAGTTAAGACTTTTTTCCACAAGTACATAGTTTTTCCACAAGGTCTCACAATTGATTGTGCATGAGATGAATGAAAACAACTTTTTTTTTTTTTTTTGAAAAAGGTGCACCTCACTTTTATGTTTTTTATGCCTTTTATTTGATAAATTTGAATCTAGGTAGGATTTTAATGATTATCTGGTATTTGAATTGTTAAAAATCCGATTTTTATTATACTGGATATGCCTAAAACCCTATTTTGCATTTTGTGAAGATGAATAGAAAACCCTAAAATCTAGTTATAAGATAATTGAATGAATTATCCGCATGGATTTTAATATTTAACTTAATTAATGTCATTCAAAAGATAAATGTTTAATCCATAATAAATTTAAATTATTTAATTAATTTAACTAAAAGACAAATATAAATCATTAACATGTTTAAAAGATTATTTAATTTATAGTTAATTTAAAACTAATTTTAAACCTTGAATATTTAATAATGTTTAAAATACACCCTATATATGTATAAAAACTTTAATACTATATGTATAACAAAAGTCAGTCGAATCTCTAGTACGTCTCATTCAAGAAGCCATACTATAAGAGACGTATAAGGAAACGACCTATAAAATGACCGTTGAATGGATCTCTTTTTCACCCGCCGCTTCTTTGTGTGGTGGAGGGTTGTTAGCTAAATGAGTTTGATAGAACATAAAAAGATTAAAAGTATAATTAATAAAGTACTAGAACATTCTTCAAAAATTTCACTCTAGTTACTTTAGGAAAAATGTGAAATATATGCTAATCCAAGAAAACACACATCATTTCTTTGCTAAGTCGTTAGTTGAGCGTGTGTGTCCAACACGCTAATGAGGGACTACAAAGTGGAAATGATGGCACATAATCGATTTGATGATTGTTGATGGAGCGTGCGTGGTTTACCAGCACATCAATGTAAGGTCATAAATGACGACGAGTATGTCATGCGTGTTTGCATGATTATTCATATTTTGTTTGTGATTCTTGGTATCCTAATCACAAATGGAAGAGCAGAATTTTAGATTAAACATGTCATTGATAAGATTCAATGAATCTCAAAATATCAAAAAGTTTCATATTTGATTTAAATTGGAATTGTGCTTGCCTAAATAAATTCATAATAAGATTACACCATCCCTCTTCTCATTTCGAATTGTATTTATGATACTACCTTTGAATATTAATTTGGGTTAGAATATTAAGGACATACATCAACTAAATAAAATTGTATCTCTCACTACAGATGTATGGAAATGGTGAAACTTCTGCTACTCAAAACTCTACTTCAAATTCAAACTTCACTCTTTTCCTGATTCTGTCAAAGGAAAAGCTCACCGGTCCAAACTATATGGATTGGATGAGAAACTTGAAGACAACTCTTTGTTATGAGAACAATGAGTATGTTCGTGATAACCCCTTCCTAAGATTAATGAATTGACTGCTACTCCTGAAGAACTAGCTCTTCATAAACAACATACTGACAATGCCACTGCGGTCGCTTGATTAAAATCATGATACCTGAGCTAAAAATGTTCTATGAGGACTACTGGTTGTTCAAAATGAACTTGGATCTTGCTGAAAAGTTGAAAAGAAGGGAAGACAAGAATGCTATGAGGCCATCAAGTCACTAATGGCATGTAAGCTAAAGGAATGAGAATATGTATGTTCTCATGTGCAAAAGATGTAGAGGAATGTAGAAAGGTCGGATAAACTCAATGTGAAATTCGATAAGGAGTTGGCCATTGACATGGTCCGAAAATCCATACCTGCTAGTTATGATCAATTCATTTTGACCTATCATTTGAACAACACAGAGAAAACACCGACTCAACTCCACAACTTGTTACAAGCTACTGAATCAAGAATGAAGAAGACTCATGTCCCTTCTATGACTAGTAATCTTGTCCTTGCCATCAATCATGGCAAAGGAAAGAAAAGGAAGGAAAATGCCCAACCCATTTGAAAAGGGAAAGCCCATGCTAGAGCGTCCGGTTGTGGGTAAAGGGGAAAAGCCAACTCTATTATTCCTGTTGTTAGTGACCCGAAGGAGGTCACTTGCTTTCACTGTAATGAAAAGGGGAATTAAAAGAGAAGCTGCCTAAAATACCTTTAAGAGTTGAAAGAAGGAAAGATCAATCCTTATTCACGTATTTACACTATCCAAATCAATAACACATAACTTTCTCATTCTTAGTTCCTTGATACATGATGTGGTTTCCATATTTGTTCTAATTTGCAGGGTTGAAGAGAAAGTAAGGAAGTGGAACATGGAACCTAGAGCCTGATTACTGGGAATAGGTGTACTTCACTTGTTACAAATATTGAGACTTATGGACTTGTGCTTGATGGTTGTGTCAGAGTTGATTTTGTTAATTGATGTTATGCTTCAGATATAACTAGAAATATTATTTCATTTCTTGCTTTATTTAGACAGGTATATCATTTTTCATTTGATAACAACAATGGTTCTATTTTGGTTTATAAGAATGGTGTTTTTAGATTCATATATTTTCCTTGTAATGACATGTATGAAACTATCGTATGTGTTGATAACTTAGGCAATAGTATATTCAATATTGATTCGTATAATGGTGTAGAAAAAGCATGATTGTCGCATTGTTGTCTTGGACATATAAACAAGAAACGTATTGCCCAACTCCAAAAGGATGGAGTGTTGGAGTCATTTGAATTAAGCTCAGATGATGAATGAAATTATTTTTTATTGGGCAAGATGACAAAATCACCTTTCAATGGAACATGTTAAAGAGGTGAAGGATTATTAGATCGGATCCATACAGATGTATGTGGCCCTTTCAGATCTGCCACAATGGATGTCGATTGCTACTATGTGACATTTATTGATGATTATGTCAGATACAAGTATATCTACTTAATCAAACATAAATCAGAAACTTTTGATAGGTTCAAAGAGCTTAAGCATGAATTCGAGAATCAATTGGGCAATAGGATAAAGATGCTCCGATCCGATAGAGGTGGAGAATATCTCAATATCGAGTTCAACGACTACCTCAAGGAATATGGAATCGTTTCATAATTGACACCTCCTAGAACACCATAACTTAATGGTGTGGTTGAGAGGCGCAATCAAACATTGTTAGACATGGTTTGTCCATGATGATTCGAGCCCTTCTTCCTATAACATTTTGGGGGAATGCCTTAGAGACAACCGCCCATATTCTACATATTTTTCGCACAAAGAAGGTTGCCAAAACACCTCATGATATGTGGATAGGGAAGGCTCCATCACCCACACATATCAAGATCTAGGGTTGTAATGTTCTTATAAGATGAGAAACTTATGACAAACTTGAACCCCAAAGCTGAGAAGTGTATTTTTGTTGGTTACCAACATAAATCCTTTGGATACTTGTTCTAAAGACCTAGTGAAAATGTGGTCTTCGTAGCTCGAAGGGGAGTCTTTTGAGAGAGAGAGAGAGAGAGAGATAAAGGGAGAGAGAGGGAGAGAGAGATCATATTCAAAGAGGATAGTGAGAGTGCTATTGACCTGGAAGAAATTCCAGAGTCACCCAATGAAGGAACCTTAAATGACACTAGCACTCAACTTGAGGACGAGATTCCAATTAAAGGCATTGATAATTCATTACTTCTTCGTCAATCTAGTAGAGTTAGCGTGCCACCTGAGTTTTATGGCTTTCATATAACTAAATATGGGGACATGTTCATCAGTGATAATACATTGGTGAATTTTGATGAGGCTTCTAACTACAAGGAAGCGATGGTAGGTTCTGAGGCTGCAAAATGGAAAGACGTAATGGATAGTGAGATTCAATGCATGCATGATAACCAAGTATGAAAGTTGGTTGGTCATCTTCCTGGTCGAAAGAAATAGGTTGCAAATGGATCTTTAAAAAGAAGACCGAAATGGATGGGAAAGTACACAATTTCAAAGCTAGGCTAGTTATGAAGGTCTTTACTCAAACCCAAGGGATTGACTATGATGAGACCTTAGCACCGGTAGCTAAGATTAAATCTATTAGGATAATGCTTACCATTGCTACCTTTAATGAATATGAGGTATGGAAAATAGATGTTAAAACTGCTTTCCTATTTGAAAAGTTAACTGAGGACATCTACTTGAGCGAGCAAGAAGGTTTTGAATATGCCAAATTTCCTGATACAATTTGTAAGCTTGAGAAACTCATCTATGGATTGAAACAAGCATCTCACAGCTGGAATCTTTGTTTCGATGAGAAAGTCAAATAATTTGGATTCTTTAGAAGAGAATATGAGTCTTGCATATATGTCAAGGCTGGTATGAGTGTAGTGACATTCCTAGTATTGTATGTAGATGCCATAGTAATTATAGGAAACAATGTTCCAACCTTGAAAAAAGTAATGTCTTGGCTCGGGAAAGGTTTCTCTATGAAGGATCTAGGGGAAGCGACATACATTCTTGGAATAAGGATTTACATGGATAGAAAGAAACATCTTATTAGACGTAGCTAATGTACATACTTGGATAAAATATTGAAGCATAATGGAAAATTCCATGAAAGGGGATTTACCCATTCATCATACCGTTAAATTGAGTAAGACTAAATGTCCCAGTACTACTAAAGAAACGAATGACATGAGATGAGTCCCATATGCATCTTATGTAGGATCAATCATGTATACTATGACATGTACTCGTCCTGATTTGTCTAATACTTTGAGCATGGTTATTTGATTTCAGGATAATCCAGGCAGAGCCCATGTAACGTCTGGTTTCTGGTATGAACTTATCTTTCCAATTGTTTAAATTTCCTTTTTGAACTCGGCGTGTTGGAAGCCACAACATGGCGTGTCAAGATGTCTTTGGCTGCGGAGATTAATGAACCAACATGACGAGTCAAGGTGCCTTAACTCGGCGTGTTGGCAGCTGGGAAGGAAACCCTAATTTTTAGGGTGTTGCACCCTATTTAAAGGCCTTAAGTCCCTTGGCTAGCCTCCTTACCAGCCTCCTCTGTCCAGAAACCCTAAAGTCGAGTATGATCTTCCATAGTTGAGTTTGTGAGCTTGTGGAGAGCCTTGAGTGTTGATTTTTGTACTCTTTTGGAGGAGCCTTGAAGTTATATTTTGATTTTATGGCAATTGATACATGGTTTTCTTTGAAATGTTTCGATGATATTGGAAAAATACTATTTTATCTATTCTTAAAATTGAAAATTTTTGGACCATATTTTTGGATGTTACAAGTTGGTATCAGAGCCTTGGTGTGGGGGATTCGGGCACACTCTTGAGGGTGTCTGAACTCAAACTAAGTATTGGTTAAATTTTAAAAGATAAACATATTAAAGAAAAATATTTCTAAAATAAGAAAGGGTGTAGTTCGTGCAATCAGCTGAGTTCAAGTAAATTTTCCCAAAATACCCATACATGTTATGATATGTTTTGTATACTGAATCTATGAATTGAGATCGCATGCTAGTTTACGGCTAAGGATCTAGGAGAGATGCCTTTGTATGCCCGTGATGTGAGCTTATAGATTCGCATGCTAGTACCGATCAGATGGTAATAGGTTGGCCTGATTTGGTTATGCTTGGTTATGTTTACTTGATGTTCGAATGCTGCTTGCTTTGTGCTTTTAGGAGTTCTAACCAACTTCAGCTAACTTGTAAGCGGATATGTTGAGTTGCATATTATGGGAAGTAAATAATATTAGAGAGTTACGTTTTAACTCTATTGCGCGGCTCTTGTCTGAGTCCAACCGTTGTAGTGTGAGACCTTTCATTCGAAGAATTATCTAGCTTTTGTAATATGTAACTGTATTCATGGACTAGTTAGGGGAGGTTAGCGGGAGTTCCTTCTGTGGCTAATGGCGGAGAGTGGTATGAAGTTTGCCCTAGGAAAACCTAGGATGAGATTTAGTGTTGGGAACCTTGTTTGTGAGGAGATTGTTGGATATAAAGTAAGTTGGCTGAGTGAAGGCACTTCTTGGAGAAAGTACGGATAAATGTGGAAGGTAGTATGGGCCTATACTATTGGAAGCAGAGGATCCGTACTGGATTCAAGGAGGGCTGCAATGAAGCCAGGGAGCTTGTGGAGCGATATTTTACCCAATGTGTATATTTGATGCGTATTCTGATGGTTTTTTTTTGTTGGATAAGCTGTCTAAGTCCATAACTGATTTGGTATATACTTGACCCGACCCGGCATGGTCCATTTGGGTTGCACTTCACCCGAACAGTTATTATGGATAATCTTTTGAGAACAGTATGTTTATGATTTATTAATATATTATAAGTTATAATATATTAATGTATATGAAATCACATTGTTTAATTAGTATTGATCTTAAATTAATTATGAATTAATGTAGTGATTAAAAGGTGACTAATTAAACATGGGCTATTGCATTTTATATAATGTGGGCTTACACTCATTAGAATGGGCTAAGCATGCATGGGGGTTCATGGATGATCCATGGAGCTTTTAACCCATGGATCCTTGGAAAGGAAAAGACATGGGTTATTAGGGTTTACCCTAATCCTCCACACTATATAAAGATGCTTGTGATGCTTGAAAATAACAACTAGTTGTGTGAGAACTAAGTGGTGGCCGATTTCAAGAGTGCATATACATATTCTCTCAAGTTTCCAAAGTTTGTGGTGATTTGTGATTCCACTTGAGGCATTCACACTATTGGTGCTAGGCTCTCAAACTCCAAACAATCAATCACAATCAAAAGGTATGTCTTTCTACTAGTAGTTTTATGATTCAAGATCCTTATGCTATGCTAGTTAGGAAGTAACCTTGAAAATCATTATTTGCATGTATTTATAGAAAACATAGATCCAAGGTTATTAGGGTTGCATGTACACCTTAGGAGTGTTAGAATGCTCAAAACCCAACAGTGGTATCACAGCCTAGGCTTGTTTTCTTAAATACTTGATGCAAATTGTTGAAAATCGAAGTTTATATGCTGTCTGCACAACAGACTCGCCGAGTCCATGAAGGGACTCGATGAGTCCAAGGCAAAATGCATCCAACTCATTGAGTTTGTTCATGCACTCGACGAGTTGGACCTCCTGACAGCATATATTTGACTGTTTTGGCTGGAATTGCTCTAGAATCACTACCATAAACTATTTTGGACTTGTAAAACCTGTTTTTTGATGTGGTAATGATTGTGGTAAACCAATTTCAAGGATAATATCAAAATTCCAAGTTTTATATGTGTTCATATGATTCTTGAAATTGTTGATATGAATGTTCATGTTCTTATGAGTTTTGTTAGATCATAGGAATTATTTGCAAATTGTTTGTTAGTTAATTCTTGATCTTAATGTGTTATAATGGAATTCATAATTTGTCCTCAAGTTATGGATTACCAAAAGTATTTTTCTTTTAAAAGTCCATTAAAAAAATAGGTTACATAAGTTGAAGAGTCTTTTTCATAATAAATGGTTTTATAGACTCCATAACTTGTCCTCAAGTTATGGGTGTCCAAGAGTCTCTTCATTAAAAGTTTTAAACACTTAATTAAAATTCATAAGTTATGAATATCCAAAAGTTTTTGAATTTTTCAAAACTTGCCCTCAAGTTTTGGAATCTGTAAAGTCTCACACAAACTTTAGTTCCATACCCTAGAAGTTTTAAAAGTTAAAATTCAACCTTATACTATTATAAGATTAATGGTTAATAATTATATATATATATATATATATATATATATATATATATATATATATATATATATATATATATATATATAAGAACAAGTTGTTTTATCACTAGTAGGCCTCATTCACGAAGCCGGTCTATAAAGGAGGTATGAGGTTGTTGCCTATAAAATGACAGTTTAATGGGTGTCCACTCTCACCCACCGCTTCCTTGATCGGTGGAGGGTCGTTAGCCGAACGGGTAGGACAATGACTTTAAATTCTCATTAAAAGTATAATGATTATTATAAAGTAACTAAATATTTTTTAATTCCCAATCTTAGTTACTTTATGAAAAATGTGAACATGGTGCTAACCCTTGAAATTCACACTTTGTACCTTACCAAGTTGTTGGTGGAGCGTGTGTGGTTAACCGACACACTAACTTGGACTAGTAAGGATCACAAAGAGTGACTTAATGTTTATCATAGATGGGTGGAGCGCGTGTGGTTAACCGACACATTGATTAGGTGATAATATTAAGGGTACCAAGTGAATTTGCATGGTTATTCACACCTTGTTTTGTGATCCTCGGCATCCCAGTCACAAAATTTGAGAGGGCACACTCGAGATTGAAACATGCCATTGAAAAGTTCAATGAATCTCAAAAGATCTAGGAATTTCAAACCCACGAAAAACCTAATAAAATTATTTCGTTTTCATGGTGGAAATTGGTGAATCGTCATTCGCCTACCTTCAAATATCTTATAGCTTGGATTACGGCATCCCTCTTCCAAGTTATAAAATATTGTGTTGGATCCTAGCCTTAATATTTCATATTGGGTGTTATATTAAGGACTTGAATCAACTAACTTGATTTTCTCCCATTGTAGATGTCTGGTTCAGACAACTATGATCTTCCCAAATCGCTTGGAACAAGCTTTCCTCTTGAAGATGATGTCCCTCAACATCATGCTTCACTTCCTCCACCTCCTCCATTTATTCTCCCTGACCCACAAGCTCGAAGACTTGAAAAGTTCAAGATCACTCAAGCCCTAATGGCAATGAAACATAAAGATGGAAACCCTGTGTGTACTCATGTACTATAAATGAAGTCACACACTGACAGGTTGAGAATGTTAGGTGTCGATATCTCAAGGAAGTTGGCTGCTGACTGGGTTCTTCAGAAACTTCCGGAGTCATATAGTGAGTTCATTAAGGACTACTATGATGGGTTTTAGTCATAAGAACTTTCCTATGTGCGCATGCAAAACCCTATTGCTTGGATCTAGGCTTTCTAATAAACATGCTTTGAATCCAAGTCTTCTAATGACTAATTAGGTTAAATAATAACATCGAAACAGATCTAGAATCATACCTTTGAGTTCCTTGTTGATCTTGAGGTCTTGGAGCTTCTAGAGTCACAAATGTCACTCCTCTAATGGCTTACAAACACCAATAGCAAGGAAGATGATTTAGGAGAGAGGAGAGAGGGGAGGAAATCGGCCAGGGTTCTCTTGCTTTAGGAGAGGTGCCAATTTCCTTATGCCGTGGGGTCTATTTATACTTGTATACTCTTTAAGGGTTACAACCTAAACCCTAATTGGATAATCATCTCTTAAGGCTATCCAAATCCATTCCTTAGATATCTATATGGACGATTTTAGCTATCCTAAAACTCTTAGAATTCGTCTATACCATATCCAAATGGATTTACAGTCTAAAGGTTAACTATCAAACAATTGACAGTTTATACCCCTTTATTTAATTAATCTCTTTAAGTCACCAAATTAATTCTAATTAATTCTATGACTTATATTAATCAAATAACTAATATATTATTCATTATATTATTCTCATAATATATTAATAATATTTACTCTCTCGTAATAAATCATCCTATCAAGTTGCTATGGTGAAGGCAACCCAAAAGGACTATACACAACCGGGTCAAATACTTGTCTAATATAGTTGCAGCCTTAGACACTATTCCAACAGTCTCCCACTTGGATAAGTCTAGTAACTATATTCACAAGTATAATTCGGTTTGCAATTGTAGCTCTCAAAGACGCTGTCAACTCTGATATAATCAATCTTGTCCTTTAGATAAGGGAACGTACAGTCCTCTGTTAGATATCATGCTGACAATCCTATGGAATGGTTAGTCAAGCATTTAGGTTTCTCGATCTCTGATTTATTTGACATAGAACTTAATCGAACACATCAATTTAGTTCTGACCGGGCCCAACACATAAGTCAAATCAAATCATCGAGCGGCTGAGATATCGCTTTTACCTTCTTATATAAAAGTTACAGATAAACTTCGACTTATATGCATTTACTTATTCATTAACCAACTATACACAACAATACGTTTTATAACACCAAGTTACTGATGCGTTTTCGTATTATCAATGTACAATCAATTAACAAATAACAAACCATATATCTAGGTTTTAAGACCATATGATATTATCGTCTTGCGATCACCTTTTATATCGTATTCCATAAGGTGATTCCATCAAGCGCGGGTTTATTCCAATGCTCAAAACTAGTTCATAAGCACTCATGAACGTTGCAACAATCCTTTGCTATGTCTAACACCATTTAGACATTCTACACACCAATTCATGACAATCTTCATTCATATCTACTCCCAATATATGAACGATTGTGGACCATTTGAACAATTCGATTATTCCTAATAAACTCAATTATCCTAGAAGTCAAAACATGCAAAGTGAAACAATAGCTAAACAATTAACATAAGATAGTAACATTACTCATAAATAAAACTCCTTTATTTAATCATCAAATGTCAATTACATTTATCTATTACACGTTTCTAATACTATCTAATCTATGCTAATATCATCCTTCAGCCCAATACTCCTAGCATGCTGCAAGTGCTTAACCCTACTCAGTCCCTTCGTAAGCGGATCTGCTGGGTTATCTTCTGATGATATCCTCTTTACTACGAGTTGTCCTTCTTCTACACGATGTCTAATGAAGTGATACTTTCTGTCGATATGTCTTGATCTACCATGATCCCTCGGTTCCTTGGTCAAGGCAACCGCGCCTTCGTTATCACAGAAAATCTCCATTGGCTCCTTTATGGCAGGTACAACTCCAAGATCACCGATGAAGTTCTTTAGCCATATTGCCTCCTTCGACGCTTCGCTCGCTGCAATGTACTCTGATTCGCACGTTGAACCAGCTACGGTTTCCTGCTTGGAACTCTTCCATGTCACTTCTCCTCCATTTAAGGTAAAGACCCAGCCCGACTGCGAACGGTAGTTGTCCCTGTCGGTCTGAAAGCTGGCGTCACTATACCCTCGCACCTTCAAGTCATCACTCCCTCCGAGGACTAAGAACCATTCCTTCGTCCTCCGAAGGTACTTAAGGATGTTTTTCACCGCAATCCAATGTGCTTTGCCAGGATTCCCTTGATATCTGCTAACCATGCTCAAAGCGAAGGCTACATCAGGGCGAGTACAAGTCATAGCATACATGATTGAGCCAACTGCGGAAGCGTATGGTACTCGGCTCATTTATGCTATCTCAGCTTCGGTACTCGGACTTTGAGTCTTACTCAATTTGGCATTACTTTGTATCGGTAGTTCTCCCTTCTTTGAGTTTTCCATACTAAAACATTTTAGTACCTTCTCTAAGTAAGTATTTTGACTAAGTCCAATTAGTCTCTTACTTCTTTCTCTTACTATCCTTATTCCTAAAATGTAAGAAGCCTCTCCGAGGTCCTTCATAGCGAAGCACTTCCCGAGCCAGGACTTAAACTCCTGCAGAGTCGGGATGTCGTTTCCTATGAGTAATATGTCATCGACATATAGAACGAGGAAGCTTACTATACTCCCACTGGCTTTGACATATACACAAGATTCGTCTTCGCTTCGTACAAATCCAAACTCTTTGACTTTCTCATCGAAGCAAAGATTCCATCTGCGAGACGCTTGCTTAAGTCCATAAATGGACTTCTCAAGCTTACACACTCTATTCGGATGCTTCGGATCCACAAACCCCTCTGGCTGAGCCATGTAAACATCCTCAGCCAACTTTCCGTTAAGGAAAGCGGTCTTGACATCCATTTGCCAAATCTCATAATCATGAAATGCGACAATTGCTAGCATCACTCTAATAGATTTAATCTTCGCAACTGGCGAGAAGGTCTCATCATAGTCAACTCCGAGAGTTTGAGTAAAGCCCTTTGCGACCAATCGCGCTTTATATGTGTGTACATTTCCATCCATGTCGGTCTACTTCTTGAAGATCCATTTGCACCCAACGGTCTTACGTCCGGGCACGTAGTCAACCAAATTCCAAACTTGGTTATCATACATGGATTGGATCTCGCTATCCATTGCCTCTTTCCACTTTACAGACTCCGGGCCTGCCATGGCTTCCTTATAGCTATTAGGTTCATCAAGGTTTACTAGTGTACCATCACTAATATACGTGTCCCCTTCGGTAGTAATATGAAAGCCATAAAACTGGGGATGAACTCTAACTCTATCGGAACGTCTAAGAGGTAAGGATTCGTCAATCGGTTCAACCGGAGTTTCCTCCTCGGGTTGAATGCCAGCGGTAGAGGTTCCTTCATCTATCGACTCTTGAATCTCTTCAAGTTCGATTTGCCTCCCACTGTTTCCTTGGCTCATGAGTTCTCGCTCTCGGAAAACTCCTCTCCTTGCAACGAAGACAACATTGTCCTTCGGTCTATAGAAGAGATATCCAAAGGAGATCTGCGGGTAGCCGATGAAAATACATCGCTCACTTCGAGGTTCAAGCTTGTCGTGAGTATCTCGTCTTACGAAAGCCTCGCAACCCCAAACCTTGATATGTGCCAACGAGGGAGCTTTCCCTGTCCACATCTCGTGAGGTGTTTTGGCAACCTTCTTAGTAGGGACTCGGTTAAGGATATGGGCGGCAGTCTCTAAGGCATACCCCCAAAAAGAGATAGGTAGTGAAGCACGACTCATCATAGAGCGAACCATATCCAATAAGGTTCGATTACGCCTTTCTGCCACACCATTCAACTGCGGTGTCCTAGGAGGCGTCAATTGTGAAACTATTCCACACTCCTAGAGATAATCGTGGAATTCAAGACTTAGGTACTCTCCTCCTCGATCGGATCGAAGCATCTTGATTTTCCTGCCCAATTGATTCTCCACTTCATTCTTGAACTCTTTGAACTTTTCAAAGGTGTCTGACTTTTGCTTGATTAAGTAGATATACCCATATCTACTATAGTCATCGGTAAAAGTCACATAGAAGCGGTTCCCATCCTTCGTGGTTGATCCAAACGGTCCACATACATCGGTATGTATTAGGTCCAATAGACCCTCGCCCCTTTCACATGTACTCGTGAAGGGTGACTTAGTCATCTTTCCAAGAAAACAAGACTCGCATGTGTCATCTTCCCTAAGGTCGAATGACTCCAACACTCCATCCTTTTGGAGTTGGGCTATGCGTTTCTTGTTGACATGTCCAAGACGACAATGCCACAAGGATGCTTTATCCATACTAGTGGAAAAATCAATATTCAAAACATCATTTCCTAAGTTATCAACAATCATAACGGTTTCATATATTCCATTACATGGTATAGCTTCAAAGTAAAAGACACCATTTAGATAAGCCAAAATAGAACCATTCTCATTATTAAAAGAAAATCTAAATCCTTGTCTATATAAACCATGAAATGAAATGATGTTTCTAGCCATTTCTGGCGAATAGCAACAATTGTTCAAATCTAAAACCAAACTATTCCTAAGCACTAAAGAATACACTCCAATCTTGGTCACAGGCGACGATCTTCTGTTCCTCATGATTAGATTGATCCTTCCTTGCTCCACATCCCTACTTCTTCTTAGTCCCTGCACATTAGAACAAATGTGATAACCACAACCGGTATCAAGCCCCCAAGAAATAGCATGATTAGAATCGTTAGATTTGATTGTGTATATACCTGCGAAAGATGGCTTGATCTTTCCCTCTTTGATTGCTTGCAGGTAATCTGGGCAGCTTCTCTTCCAATGTCCTATCTTGTGGCAGTGGTGGCACTCTGCCTCCTTCGGGTTAGAGCAGGGCTTAGCGGGATCAACTTTGGTCCCACTAGAAGAGGCACCATCTCGGGCTTTCACCTTGCGATAGTTCTTCGATGAAGCTTTCCTCTTCTTTCCCTTTCCTTGACCAATAGCCAAGACAGGAGCAGCGGACGGATTGGGAGTAGGTGCAACAGACTTGTCCTTGAAGTTGCTCTCAGCGACCCTCAAGAGACCTTGGAGTTTGCTTAGGGTGACCTCTTCTTTGTTCATGTGGTAGGTCATCCTAAATTGGTTGTACATCGGAGGCAAAGAGTGAAGCACCATATCGATCGCCAAGTCTTCACCAAAGTCAACATTTAACTTGCGAAGGCGGTCGACATACCTTTGCATCTTTTGCAGGTGCACGGTAAGAGATTCTCCATGACCCATCTTAGCGGAAATCATGTTAGTGAAAATTTCATAACGCTCTTGTCTCGCGTTCTGGTGGTATCTCTCCAATAAGTCTTGGTGCATCTCGTACGGGTACATGTCCTCGTAGGACTTTTGGAATTCGGAGTTCATGGTAGCGATCATGATGCAATGTACCTTCGTTGCATCTCGCTCATGAGTCTCAAAAGCGGTGATTTCGGCGGGTGTGAATTACCATGCAAATTCACATGGTGCCTTCATTGTAACGATCACCTATTCGATGTGCCGGTAAACCACACATGCTCCATCGAACTATGCTAAACAATGAATCACCCTTTGCCACCTTCGCTTAGAACCAATTAGTGTGCCGGTAAACCACACACGCTCCACTAACTTCTTAGCAAGGTGCAAAGTGTAATTTCATGAGATTGCATCAATTCACTTTTCCTAAAGTAACTAGGATTGGGAAATTTTAAAAATATGTGTAGTTACTTTATATTTCTTATTATACTTTTAATGAGAGGATGAGGTTGCCCTATCCTACCCGTTCGGCTAACGACCCTCCACCAATCAAGAAAGCAGTGGGTGTGAGTGTACACCCATTAAGCGCCATTTTATAGGCCGCAACCTTATACCCACCTTATAGATCGGCTTCGTGAATGAGGCCTACTAACGGTAAGACTAGCATTTAGTTATACATATATATATATTATTCTAGTAATATCATATTAGTATAGGGTTGTATTTAAAACTTTTAAAATCTAGGGTTTGAAATTTAAGTTGTCTAAATTAAAACTTTTAATCACAAAATAAATTTCAAAACTTGAGGGTAAGTTTTAAACATTTAAAACATGGAGGATCAAATAACAAATAATTCCAATTAACAATTAATATCCTAATTATCTATATTTGATTTTATTCAAGATTTCTTTGAAAGATAATTACCAAAATAAATAAAATAATTAATTAATTATCATATAAGGAAATTAAATATTTTATTAGTTGATAAATACCTTTAACTAGATCAAGATAATAGTCATATATATCAAAAAATCGGATTTAGATTGATCTATTATGATTAAGGTAAGTTTCCATAAGATAATTATGAAAAAATCCCGAATCTGGCCATTCCTGACGCCTGGACTCGCCGAGTGCACAAGGGGACTCGCCGAGTCCACCTTGGAACTCGCCGAGTCCATGACTCAGAAACCTAAAAATCGAATTTTGCAGGTTTGTTTCAGTTAATCAACCAACAATTTAAAGAAAACCAAGCTAGGCTCTGATACCACTGATGGGTTTTAGCCATAAGAACTTTCCTATGTACGCATGCAAAACCCTATTTCTTGGATCTAGGCTTTCTAATAAACATGCTTTGAATCCAAGTCTTCTAATGACTAATTAGGTTAAATAACAACATCGAAACAGATCTAGAATCATACCTTTGAGTTCCTTGTTGATCTTGAGGTCTTGGAGCTTCTAGAGTCACAAATGTCACTCCTCTAATGGCTTACAAACACCAATAGCAAGGAAGATGATTTAGGAGAGAGGAGAGAGGGGAGGAAATCGGCCAGGGTTCTCTTGCTTTAGGAGAGGTGCCAATTTCCTTATGCCGTGGGGTCTATTTATACTTGTATACTCTTTAAGGGTTACAACCTAAACCCTAATTGGATAATCATCTCTTAAGGCTATCCAAATCCATTCCTTAGATATCTATATGGACGATTTTAGCTATCCTAAAACTCTTAGAATTCGTCTATACCATATCCAAATGGATTTACAGTCTAAAGCTTAACTATCAAACAATTGACAGTTTATACCCCTTTATTTAATTAATCTCTTTAAGTCACCAAATTAATTCTAATTAATTCTATGACTTATATTAATCAAATAACTAATATATTATTCATTATATTATTCTCATAATATATTAATAATATTTACTCTCTCGTAATACTTGCCTAATATAGTTGCAGCCTTAGACACTATTCCAACATACTATGTGACAGATCACGACATAAATCTTATTGATCTTTCTTATTTGCTCATTGCTGCTGAATCAGAAATGTTTTGGCGCACTAGAAAAGTAAATATTGGTGAAAGATTAAATTCTCAAACTTCCATGGACATGGATAATGGTAACATTGGAAGTCCAGAAAAGCTTTCTCTTCCCAATGGAAAGGGATCGACCTTGGTCAACCCGGTTGACCGAAAGGTAAACTGAAAGGCTAAGTCTGTGATTGTCTCGTGTACCGTTCCCAAAGAGTCTATATGTTTTAATTGTCATGAGAAGGGACACTGGAAGCGAAGCTGCCCTGAATACTTGAAAGATTTGAAAGCAAGTAGAGACAAAATGGTTGACTCTGCTTCACGTAAGTCCACTATCTAACTTTATTAAAGTTCCTAATTGTTGATTCCTATTACATGATGTGATTAGATTGCATCTTGATGTTTAGCAGGATAGAGCAAAAGGAAGGTTAAAAGAAGAGTGTGCTGAATTTGATTGCGAAGATGGATTTCTATCACATGGTTCAAGGATCGGATTTTTTAGCTACTACTTAGAAGTTATGATATATTGCTAGGGAATATGTAATAGCATAGTTTCCATTTAAAGTTGCATTGTAAGGAATATTTTTCCGCATTTTAATAAAGAAATAAAAGTTTTGTTTATTTTATTTTATACTATATCCCCTTACAATGGCATTTATGGAAAGTTGATGTTTGTGTGTTTCTAGCAATATTGGAAATATGAGTTTGATTCTCTCATTTGTGGTAGTGTCTGAATTTACCAAATAAGGAAAGGTTCTCATCACCCAAGTTTCAATTGGACAAAAACTTGGAATCATACAGGCTGTAATGTATGATGAATAAAAATTTTCATCTTTGAAAAATTAAGACTAATTCATTGATCACATGCATATGTGAGTCAATTGAAGGACTAAGGAATTAGGTACATTGGGTGTGTGTTGGTAAATGTCCACCACAAAGATCGATTCGTCATGATTTACTAAAGATTAGTAAATATGGTTATACTTATAAGGTTAAGTATAATTCTGTAACATTGGAAAAGTTTCAATGTATGGCAGAACGGATGAGAAGAATCAAATTAGGCAGAAAGATAAAAGTTTCTCGAATCTGAAAAGATGGGAGAGTACTTTATTATCATGTTTTATGATCATCTTAATGATTATGAAACCATATCACATATTCATACTCTAAGGACATCTTGGTGCATTGTTATGACTAAGAAGAGGGGTCATGAATTGTTGGAATGGTTAAAATCAAGAAGATGAATCATACTTCGTTCCAAAACAATTCTTAGAGTTATACTCTAGGATTGTAACATTGAGTGACATAAATTAAGGTTTAAAACACTTATCAAATGTAGTGTAAAATGTTTTCTACTCTTGTACATTTGAATTGGTAAGTTGTGATGTCTTGGATGAGACAAAGACCAACTAAGACCAATTGTGTGAAGTGTTAGTCTTGATAAGAATCCGTACTATCCATTGAATATTTGTTTTTTGAGGGAATGGTTCTTGACAAGGTAAAATTATATGTGAAGAGGACAGTGGGAGCCTTAAAGATCCTGAAAGAGTTTCAAGATTTAATCAAGAGTAAAATCTGTGTTTTATCACTAGCACATGACTTGAGGTTTGTAACCTATCATGTTGACATAATTCTTGTGCCAATTAAGTTGACTATGCATATGAGTTCTGTTAGTTGTAAATTGTGAGCATAACAGCTTGGAAGCATTGGCGGGCCTCGTGCTACCAGGTGACAAGAAATTAAGATTTAAGAAGTTCAATCCATGTAAGGCTGAATTTGTCACTAACCTTGTCTTGTGATTATGGCTTTGACAAATTCACATGGATAGGAACTCATACACCATAAAATCTAAGTGTCATAAGGTTTCTCTCTGATTCATGAGAATGATGGTGAGGAAACGCTTTCACTAAGTAGATATTAAGTAGATAGCAATTGTGTTATTTGCATTTTCAAAAGTCGTTAGTGGAGCGTGTGTGGTTAACCGACACACTAACATGGACTTGTGAGAAATGGCAAAGGTCTAAACAATTGAGACTATGATTACGACATCCCTTTTCATAGTTCTTGAAATTGCTAAGACACACATGTGAGCTATCTATAGAAAGGTGTATGAATCTAAATTTTAGAAGTCCAACCGATTTCTGAATACATGTCAAAGCTAGTGGGAGCATAAGTGTTATGCTCATAATCATCATGTTAGTGGGAGCATGATAATTATGATTTTTATTATTGCAAGCTAGCAATGTTAATTATAGAAAACCAAAATTTCAATTCGTGAAGTTGCAAGGGTTGAAAAAAATTGTTTTGCTATAATTAAGGGAGAGGAAATTATACTTCAATTCAATTCTAAAAGCTTAGATTGTGATTTTAATCATCTTTAGTCAAGGATATATATATATATATATATATATATATATATATATATATATGTATTTTATGTTGGAATGGTTCAACTTAAAGAAATTCTATATATATTGCGTTATCAAAATTCGATTATGATTACGACATCCCTCTTCATAGTTAAATTTTGAAAAACATGGCAAATAAAAAATGTTGTAGCAAAAGACTGGTCTAGTATCATGTCTTTATATGAGACATCATGAATCGTGTCCCATATGCTTTGGATATAGGATCGATTTCATGTGCTATAATATTCATCCTTTCTAAATTTTCCAAAAGCTCAGGGCATTTAGAAGGGAAAAGTCTAGATCTAGATATGACTAAAGTGATTAAGTAATTATCGAGGACAATCTGAGGTTTGCCAAAGATTGATTGCTCAGGGACATTTGGAAGTATAGTGTTAATTTTGGCAGGACCATATTGACATCTTCTGAAAAGAGGCAACTCTTGTTTAGAAGTGATAGTCAAAATGGGACTATGGAAATGTCTCCATAGGTGGAAGTTATTCAATCTGTGTAAGATTAGAAAACCTTAATGCAAGAAGGATGTTCAAAGCGATGTACTTTGAATATGAGACTTCGTTTCCATAGAATTGATCTTCTTCGGAATACTCTGTAACGACTAGTGACAAGGTTTTGGTGACTTTATGCATAATAATTACAAGGGGAACATTGCATATAAGTTTAAAATCTAACTGATTTTGGTAAATGGTGAGAATTAGGAATTCTTATATTTACAATAAGGATTTGGGATTGTGAAATGAGCATCATTGGAATCATGTTGAATTGATCTATTTCACAAAGGTAGGATCATAGACAAACATAGTTTGCATATATGGAGTATGGCATAACTATTGTTTAGAAAACAAAGTGTACATGCTAGGAGCATGGGACAACTGTTGTTTTATTCAAGTATTAAGTAGATTATTTAAAACATTATACAATGAAAAATGTGTAATCAATATGGTGATAAATAAAAGGTGGTTCTATTTATATTCAAAAAGGGTTCTGAGACCATATTGGACTCGATTATTATTGTGTTTCACTTTTCATGTTTTGACTTCCAGAATAGCTAGATTATTCTTTCCGAATAACTAAGTTATTTAAACACTCCACAGTCTTTCATATGCTGGAAGTAGGTATGAATTAAGACTGTCATGAATCGAGTTTGTAGATGGCGAAATGTGTTTAGACATAGCAATGGTTGGTACAACATTCATGAGTGCTCATAAGTTATGAGTATTGGAATTAACCCACACTCACTTGTATCACTTCATGGAATTTATCTCGAGTGATCGTGATACGGTAATATCATATAAGTCTTCAAACCTAGAGATATGAGTTGTTGCCTATGAGTTGGTTGTGCATTGATTGCACGAAAACGCATCAGTAACTTGATGTTATAAAACGTGCCTTTGTGTACAATTCAACAAGTAGTAGAACAGGCATATGAGTCAAAGTTTATCTGTTCCTTCTAGAAATAGAAGCGATATTGGGGCCCCTCGATGATTTTGTTTTGACCTATGTACCAGGCTCGGTCAGAACTAAATTGACATGTTCAATTAAGTTCTTTGTCAAACAAATCGGAAATTGTGAAACAAACTGCTGGACAATAAGTACGACGTTGTTCCATGTATTTGTCCGGCTGATATCATGAGAACAGAGGATTATATGATCACTTATCTAAAATGGCGCTTCATAGTTCAACAGAGTTTTCGAGAGCTAAGATTGTTGGTTGGTTCCAGAAGTAATATAGGAAAATACAGTTGTTAGACTTATCCAAGTGGGAGACTCATAACTTATTTGGTATATACTTGACCCGACCCGACATGGTCCATTTGGGTTGCACTTCACCCGAACAATTATTATGGATAATCTTATGAGAATAGTATCACTACAAGAAAAAGACCCTTTTACGGCACGCAAACAAGGACACTCATTGATTTATGTTACGCAAGAGAGAGTGACATTAAAAAATGTCGTCTCTTCAAAAAATTAAAGGATTCATGTCACGCATTATTGCGTGCCCTTAAATTAGTGTCTAAAAAAACACGGAGGGCACCTATAATAAAATATGCGTCGTCTAAAGATGTCGCTTTATAAATTTTAATGGAACGCACGTTCCATCCTGTAGAAAATGAAATCCTAAAAAATTAAAAACCCCACATCTTTTTCTTCTTTCCCTCCTACCCTAATTATCGATGCTCCTTCCTTTCCCTCTTGTCTCTCTCGGTCGCTACCTAGGGTTTTTATTTAAAGCTTGAATCGATCGACTGAGGTAACCAAAGGTCAAGCGAACTGGGAAATGGTTTTCAGTGAAATCTACTGTTACTCTTTGAAATCGGATCCAATATTACCTTCTCCCCATCCTTCTTGTCTCTATCGGTTGCTACCTAGGGTTTTTCGTGAAAGTTTGAATCGATCGACTAGGGTAACTAAACGGTAAGTGAACCGGGAAAGGGAAGCAATAAATCCAACACTCACTCTCAAATCGATTCTACTGGACAAGGTTTCAATTTGGGGCTCTCTACATTCTCATCTATTGTACTTTCATTCAAGATTACATCGGTTTTTTTGGTATCCAGTAACCGAAGCATACATTCTCATCGATTCCACTTTTGTTTATCTAAACAAAAATATCGCATATTCTGTAAAAGCCCTAAACCAGCCACCGTTGGTTATCACCTCCACCATCGTTGATGTCGCCCTACTTCCCAGATGGTCTGTGTGTGTGCGGTAAGACTGAACAGAAAATGGGAAAGAAAAGAAAAAACGAGCAGAAAGAGAGAGAATAAAGTTTAAGGTTGAGGGGAGGATTCATCGGAGCTTTGGTACTATTCTTAATGTCTTTTCAAAATACAGTAACCTTATTATGGGTTGAAGAAAAAGATGATCGTTTCCTCTGTTTTGCAGTTCTAGATGGTATGGGTTCACCCTGAAATGGTTTAAAGAAGTGTACGGTCATCTCTGAAGATCACAATCATCCATACCTTATTTTGAATTTCGCTCGCTCTCTTTCTCTCTCTAAACATTTCCTCTCTTCTTTCTTTCTAAAACCCTAGCCTATCATCATTGCAGAGGAATTTGCATGTTGTTTTCCACCATCTGTGCTAGACCAGACCGGTGTTCACTTGACCAAGCTTTGAATTGGAAAAATAGTGATGTGGTATTCATGGTGCATGTGTTCTTGACAAAAGTTGCGAAATTATTAAGGTAAGCCAATTCTCATTGATAAATTCAAGGTAGATGTATGATGAGTACAATAAATGAAATGATAATATGATTATACATGTGTTATAAGTTCGATTTTGAGTTATAGATTGACAAGAGGCGGAATTCAAAACCATGATTTTGACCTAAAATAGTCAAATATGTGAACTGTTCATTAGTATATATTGGATGGTTAAATTAATCGTCTATGATTATGTATTGACATTGAATGTCCTTTAACTAGGCTGTAGCCTTGGAAAGAATCCAACACAAATGTAGCTATTCCTGGAATGCGTTTTAAAGGTGTAAACCATATTTGGCTTTCTTAGTGAAATATGAACTATAAAATATAAATAAGTTTAATAAGTTGGTTGTTATGCAAACTTTAGAAACTATATATTTTTGTTTTGTTACTCAAAATCTCAGGAACTGCGAGGAATCATGTTGGTTGTTACACAATTATCCTCTTACTTTTATCAAAAGGAGGAAGCCAATAGTTCCTCCTCCAGATATAGTAATAGAAGGGCTTGAAAATGGAAGTTTCTTATTTGATGAACCCCTTAAGAATTTCGAGGTATGAACCACTAAAAGTTATAAGATCTTTTTTTTTTTTTTTTAATTTCATGGGGATTATACTTAATCTGGTAAATTATTTATGAGAGCTTCTTTTTTACTTAATACATAAAAATGAATTAACAGTTGAAAAATTGTAATACAAGGCTTTTCCTGTCAATCCTAAATTGTTTTACTAAACATAAAAAGAACGACATTATATAAGTATTTCATTTTGACTAAATTTGGAAAGAACAACTTAATAGAAAGTGAATAACTGCTCCTAAATTTTTCGAATTTATACATGTAGATGTCAAGAGGTGCAACACATTCAACAAGACACGAGTTAAAGTTTTTTCTTTCGAATTGATACATACAGATTTGATGGTATTTCTACTTTTGGTTTGTATTGTAGGTCACTACAACATATTTATTGGTGATCTGAGCCCTGAAGTCATTGATGCTATGCTGTTTGCATGGTTCTCTGTTTATGCTAGTTGTTTGTGAGTACATACATCCATACATCTCCTTTAACTCCCGATATAAATCTACGACACACAATCATATTGATGATAATGTTATATTATTATAATAATGAACAGGGATACGAGGGTTATGTGGGATCAAAAAACGGGTCGTTCACGAGGTTTTGGGTTTGTTTCCTTTTGGAACCAACAGGTTTATATTTAAAATTATAAATTCAGAATATTTAGGTTTGTAATCTTATCAGGGAAATGGCTTGGTTATGGGTTTCATATATAGGCTTAGCCCTTAGCAGTTAGCATATACCCTTCACAATGGTAACATGGAATTTGCAAAGGTTATCCTGAAGAAGGGGAAAACACAACTGTTTCGTGATGGAAGCCCAATGGTTAACGGGACACAAAATCCAATCAGTTGGGGCTTGCACAACTCGCGCTCTATGTTATGTATGAGGCTCATGCAGCTAGAGGAGGAAGTATCAGGGTATTCTGTCATTACCCAAGTCAAGTTAAAAAACTGTTTGATGAATTAAGATTATTTTAATTAATATTTGGATGGAATGAATGGCACATAGATCCTTCTTGTGCATTGGATGTGGAAAAGGTGCTTGAAACAAGAATAGATGCAACCATCAGATTACGTAAAAGCTTAGGGCTCCCTTCTGCCAATACAAATGCATATCGTCTTGTGAATAGTGAAGGAAATAGGTAGCTATTTCCTGTTATTTTGAATCTGTTGTTTATAGCTATGGCTTAATAGTTTATCCAAAATATAGATTGTTAGGCCTTATAGTTGATGTGATTGGGGACTTGGTTGTGATTGTGTCGTCAGCTGCATGGGTTGAGAAGTACAAGCAACATATTAAGAAGATGGTGGCTGGCTGTCTACAAATTTTTTTTTGATACAGTCAACCAAAAATGGCATGCCAATCTCAAATTCGTCAGTCTTTTTGTTCCGGTAAGGTATTGCTTTGCTTCATACAAAATATATTTCAATACTTTTTTTTTTTCTTTCTTTGGGCTAAATCTATTTCTTTCTTTTACTCATCTTTTCTGCACTGCAGCTATTCGAAAGGATTTCTTTTACTCATCTTTGCAGGTTCACATTTTCATGTCACAAGGAGAAAGTCTTGCATTAAGTCTGTTTTATATTATTATCTGAATTTTGAATCCATTGAAGTTGCAATTCTTCATTTGTTATGAGTTTTCTGTTAAGCTAAATGAAATCAGGAAGACCTTTGCACATTGTTCCAAGTTAAATGAAAAACAATTTACGCAATTAAGTTAAATAAAAAAAATAAATTTGAAAGACGGTGACTGTCGTTTTACTTGTTCAATTAAACAAGCAAAAAGCCTGGAGAAAACTTTTTGAGACAAAATTAAAAAAAAGCAGCTAAACTCAGGGAGCATATATATATATATATGTATATATATATATATGTATATATATATATATATATATATATATATATATATATATATATATATATATATATAATGGTTAAGAGTTACATTTCAGGTGGGGTGGATGGAGACGGCATAAGAGATTGATGACCTTTTTGTAGGAGATGCTGAGGTATGCAAAAGAAAAGAAAAGAAAAGTAATTGAGTTATAATTAAGAAAAAGGAAAGAAAAATAATAATACATATTACATCCATCTTCTGTTGTGAATATATGTGTGTGTAAGGTATGGAGAAGAGCATGTATAGGGAGAGGGCATGCGGGTCCCACGGGGGGTGACTTTCCAGTAGTGACAAGAGAAGGACATAATGTTCTTGATGTCATATTTACATCCCCTATACCCAACCTTGGTGCTCACTCTATTTCTTATCATTATATCAATATCATATTATGTGAATTATGAATGGTGGTTGCAAGTTGTAATTACCTGTGGTAACTGCAGTTGATGTGACAGGGTTGGCTTTTCAAATATCTGATGCACCATCTTCATTTTCTGTATGTCCCATTTTTACTACACTTTCATCATAATTACCTTTTTCTTGATAAGCATCCCCCTCCCCTTTTGTAGGATATATTTGCAAGCTTGTGTTTTCGAGCTCAATGAATATTGTTACACAATGTGAGTGGTTGGTTTGGCAAGGTTCCTCTAGAAGCTTCTGGAGATTTCAGAATTGAACCAGAGGAAGGAGAATATCACCTTATGTGTCAGGTTCCTTCTGTGGAAATAAATGCCCGGTATGTATGTTCCTTTTGAGTAAGCTAATGCTAACCTACAGATTTCCAAATGTGTGGTTTGGTTTTAACTTCCTATCTCTGTGGTTGCAGTTGGCAGGATCAGTGATAGTTGTTTTCAACCGTCAAGGCCCTTTGGATGCTCCAGTATTTGTGGGAAGTGGGCTGTTTCAAGAAAGTTATCTACGAGGCAATCATGAAGAATAAAGAGGCTGGTGCAGTGGCAACATTTGACAGGGTTCCATTCTCTTATATATCGGCCAATTTTACTTTCAATACTGATAATTGTGTAAGTTGCTCCTACTTTTTCTTGTTAAATCATTGAATTAAAAATCATGTTTCATAGAGAACATGGAACAAACATTTTGCAGGTTGCAAATTTATATGGAATTAGAGCAAATCTTGTAGATGGTGGCGAGATTCGTGGGGCAGGAAATGCATGGATTTGTACAGAGGTACTTGTCACTTGTTGATAGTACATTATGTAGTCCTTTTAGATATTTCTCTTACTCTTGTTTTGAAATTGAACAAGGGAGCAAGCATAGCTACTGTTTGAGTGGTAAAACTGGAGCGGGTATGTAATGTAGTTGAAAAGCCTGTCTGTCAAATGACCGTTTTACCCTCATCAAATCTTTTAAAGAATGTTTTTGTATGATAGGAGCGGGAATCAATCTTTCATCTTTGTTAATTGTGGATGGGAGAGTGTGTTGGGATTTATATATTGATGGTTTTCTGATAAATATAGATGGGAATATACTTGATGCCTTAGGTGCTGCTATCAAGGTAACATCATATACTTTTCTTTTTTTAAAAAAAATTTAATCTTACTTTATTTTTATTATTATTTATTCTATTCGATGAAAGGCTGCTTTTGATATGCAGTTGCTGTCATAGCTGCTTCAACTGCTCCTTTTGACAAACAACCTGAAGTTGATGTTAGTGATGAAGAGTTTCTACAATTTGACACAACTGCAATTCCTGTCATAGTTACTTTAAACAAGGTGTCCCTTAATAGCAATGTAGTATTAGGCTATATATAGTTAGGGAAAACCTCTTAATAACATTGTACAATCGGATCCCCTTTACACTTTGTTACTTCTTATTTATGATTATATTGGATTTAAAATTAGTTTTCATGCTTTATCAGGGTGCTGCAAATATAAAAGTGGCAGGAACAGATATGAACAGCAAGCAGCCGGTCACATAGTGTTTTCACCTGCTGGTTCTCAAAGGTAATTTGGTAGTTTAAACCATTGAGCTAATTATTATTTGATCCTTTGTTTATTTGTTTTCAGAGGTCAAGTATTTCTATCAACCAATTAAAATTTCGTTCACCAATGGCGTAATTAAGGTATCAATATCATCACTCTTACTTATTTGTCTATATCATTTTCATGAAAATGTTTATGTTGCGTATTATATATTCATATGTCCAGTTGTGCTTTCTATATAGAAAATGTTAACCTTGGTCTTTGCGTTTTTTGTTCATAGATTACAAACACCAATTTCTTTCAAACAAGAGAAGATCTAGAGTTTAATTGGGTGATTGAAGGTGATGGATGTAAACTTGATTCTGGAACTCTCAGTCTACCAACATTAGAGTTTAATTGTGTGATTGAAGGTGATTTTGGTTCTTGAAACGAGACTCAAAATATCATATTTTGGCATGGCTAGAAGCTCTGGAGGAAACGAGACTCAAGCAAAAATAAACACAGAGAGAGTTTTTGGCACATAGTAAGCTAGATGATGCAATTGCATATAAATGAGTTCATTTTTTTATAACATTTAATCACTTTTGGAATAATTATTTGTATCTGACATATTAGTGAAATGAATTATCTTTTTTATTTATGGTATTTTATTTTGTATTATGATATTTTTAATGTATTATTTAATTTGAAAATTAATAAATCTATAAATAATATTTTTTTTAAGCATTTAAAATTATGATACGCAGAAATGTATGTCATCTTCATTTATGACATGGCCTTTCTTGACAGGGGCTTTCTTGATACGCATTGCGTGTCATTAACACGTGCGTCATAAAGTTACGACACGCGAATGCGTGTCGTCTTCCTTTATGACATGGCCTTCCTTGATACGCATTGCGTATCGTAAATGCGCGTCGTAATTGTGCGTTGTAAATACGCGTCGTCTCTCTTTATGACAGGGACTTCCTTGACACGCATTTGCGCGTCTCTCTTTATTTGTTTATGATTTATTAATATATTATATGTTATAATATATTAATGTATATGACATTACATTGTTTAATTAGTATCGATCTTAAATTAATTATGAAATAATTTAGTGATCAAAAGGTGACTAATTAAACATGGGCTAATGCATTTTATATAATGTGGGCTTACATTCATTAGGAATGGGCTAAGCATGCATGGGGGTTCATGGATGATCCATGGAGCTTTTAACCCATGGATCCTTGGAAAGGAAAAGACATGGGTTATTAGGGTTTACCCTAATCCTCCACACTATATAAAGATGCTTCTGATGCTTGAAATGACAACTACTTGTGTGAGAACTAAGTGGTGGCCGATTTCAAGAGTGCATATACATATTCTCTCAAGTTTCCAAAGTTTGTGGTGATTTGTGATTCCACTTGAGGCATTCACACTATTGGTGCTAGGCTCTCAAACTCCAAGCAATCAATCACAATCAAAAGGTATGTCTTTCTACTAGTAGTTTTATGATTCAAGATCCTTATGCTATGCTAGTTAGGAAGTAACCTTGGAAATCATTATTTGCATGTATTTAGAGAAAACATAGATCCAAGGTTATTAGGGTTGCATGTACACCTTATGAGTGTTAGAATGCTCAAAACCCAACATTTTTATGGTCTATTTTCAGTATGGTGGTATTGCGAGGTAGACCAGACGACAGTTCTAGTATTGGTGAGGGCTCTGGCTCGGTTCTAGAGTTGGGTAGCTTGATGACCAGACAAGGGAGTTCATATCGTTTGAGATTATATGAAGTATCATTGTAGACTCCTGTGATCTTTTGCACGATCAAGGAGGGCATTCTGGAGATTCTTGATGAGAGATTGAGCGCCTTTCGCACTGAGATTATGGCATTGGTCGAGGCACGCTTTCTTACCTTCAGGGAGTTTCGGGTGTATGGAGTACTAGATTATCATGCGGCGAGGGACGCCATTGCGAGCATCAGTTAGTTCGAGTTAGGACCCCAAGTAGGGGAGAGTTGGTGATTCAGGGTGAGAGACCGAAACATGGGTCGATTATGTGTTCTGCAGTGAGGGCCAGACGCTATCTTCATCAAGGTTGTTCGGTTTTTGTTGCCTATGTCATAGATACCCAAGATAAGGGTAACAAGACAGTGGTTGATGTACCAGTCGTGCGGGATTATCTGGATATGTTCTCGGAGGAATTGCCAGGGGTACCTCCGGAGAGGCAGGTAGAGTTCAGGATTTATTTGTTTCCAAGTGTGGCACCGATAGCCAAAGCACCGTATCGGTTGGCTCCTCCCAAGATGCTGGAGTTTTCTACACAGATGCAGGAGCTATTAGACAAGCGATTCATTAGGGCGAGCAGTTCACCTTAGTGAGCACCGATCCTATTTGTGAAGAAGAAGGTCGGGTCTCATCGCATGTGTATCGATTATGGGAGTTGAATAATGTAACAGTGAAGAACCTTTATCCCCTCCCTAGGATTGGTGATATTTTTGACCTGCTTCATGGTGCATCTTGGTTCTCCAAGATCGATTTGCGATGGGGTTATCATTAGATGAGGGTTAGGGACGAGGACGTGTAGAACACAACTTTTTGGACTCGTTATGGTTGTTACAAGTTTGTGGTGATGCCTTTTGGGCTCACCAATACTCCGGCCGCGTTCATGGATCTCATGAACCGCTTGTGCAGATCGATGTTGGATCAGTATGTGATAGTCTTTATTGATGATATCTTGGTTTATTCCAAGACTCAGGAGCAGCATGAGGAGCATTTGAGAGAGGTACTAGAGACTTTGAGGAGAGAGTTACTCTTTGCGAAGTTCTCCAAGTGTGAGTTCTGGTTGCACGAGGTGTAGTTTCTCGGGAACCTTGTCAACCAGATGGGTATTCTAGTCGATCCGGCCAAGGTTGAGGCCGTGATGCAGTGGGAGGTTCCGACGTCTCCATCTGAGATTCAGAGTTTTCTTGGTTTGGCTGATTATTATCGGAGATTCATCCATGATTTCTCCAAGATTGCTATTCCATTTACCCGACTGACCAAGAAGCCGATGACATTTCGCTGGGGGCTTGAGCAGCATGCAACTTTCGACACTCTTATGCAACGGTTGTGTGAGGCGCCGATTCTGACCTTGTCGGAGGGTGTTGATGATTTTGTGGTTTATTGTGATTCCTTGATCATGGGTTTGGGTGCAGTATTGATGTAGTAGGGTCGCATGATTGCTTACGCTTCGAGGCAGCCAAAGCCTCATGAGGCGAGTTATCCGACACATGATTTGGATTTAGGGGTTGTGGTTTATGATGGGTTTTGAGCATTCTAACACTTCTTAAGTGTACATGCAACCCTAATAACCTTGGATCTATGTTTGTCTAATTATCATGCAAAGTTGAATTTCCAAGGTTATATTCCTATCTAGCATACATGGGGAACAATTTTAACTTGAATGAAAGATATAATAACTTACCTTGTTGTTGCTTATGTTCCTTGAAACCTTGTGAGCCTAGCACCCCAAGTGTGATGCCTCAAATGCTTCACACAACACCAAATGCTCTTGGAAAGACTCTTGAGATAACACACACTTCTCAAAATCGGCCAAGCCCTCTAGTTTCTTAGTGTACAACTTGTGTAGCCGATTTTGGTGGAGAATATGCTTCTTATATAGTGTTGACACATCTAGGGTTACACCATGTAAACCCTAATGTGTCATGACTCTTCATTTCCATGACCCATGGGTTTGTAACTCCCATGGAGCATCCATGGAGCATCCTATGGGTAGAACCCAACTTGATAATCCATGGAGCCTCTTAGCCCACTATACAAGATATGGATGATTTACATAATCAACCCATATATTTAATTAGTTATCCTTTGATCACTTAATTAATTCCAAATTAATTCTTTGATCAACTAATCAAATGATATTATTAATATATTAGAACTTATAATATATTAATAATCTCCAAGTGTTATTTCTCTCATTTAGTCTAACCAATTGCATGGTGCCATGCAACCCAAATGGACCATGCCGGGTCGGGTCAAATACAAGCCCGAAATAGTTATGGACTAAGACACCTTATCCAACAGTCTCCCACTTGGATAAGTCTAATAACTATATCTCTAGTACTTCAGGAACCGACCGGCAATCGTAGCTCTTTCAAGGTCTCTCGGAACTGAGAAGATGATGGTACGCCATTTAAGATAAGTGATCATATAATCCTCTGTTCTAGATATCAGCCGGACAAATACATGGAACATTGTCTTGCTTATTGTCCAGCATTTGTTTCCCGATTTCCGATTTGTTTGACATAGAACTTAATTGAACACATCAACTTAGTTCTGACCGGGCCCGGTACATGGGTCAAAACAAAATCATCGAGGGGCCCAGATATCAGCTTCTAATCCAAGAAGGAACAGATAAACTTCGACTCATATGTTTGTTCTACCACTCATTGAATTACACACAAAAGTACGTTTTATAACATCGAGTTACCAATGCGGTTTCGTACAGTCAATGCATAACCAACTTGTAAGTAACAAATCATATCTCTAGGTTTGAAGACTTATATGATATTACCGTCTCACGATCACTCGAGATAGAATTCCATGAAGTGATTCCAGTGAGCGTGGGTTGAGTCTAATGCTTAGAACTTATGAGCACTCATGATTGTTGTAGCCTTGTCCAAGACCTCCACAACCAAACATGACAGTCTTGATTCATATCTACTTCCAACACATGACCGACTGTGGAGGTTTGAATAATATGTTATACCAAACAAAATTATTCTGGAAGTCAAAACATGCAAAAGAAATATAGTAAACGATCGACAAGAGATAGCAACACTTTACTCATAAATAAAACACTTTTATTCATCATCAAATGTCAATTACACTTTACAAATTTCAAGATTATCTAACTACTGAATCTAATATCATCCTTCAGCCCTATGCTCCGAGCATGCTGAAGATGCTTAACCCGAGTCAGTCCCTTTGTGAGGGGATCTGCCGGATTCTCATCTGATGATACCCTCTTTGCCACGAGGTGTCCTTCTTCGATCCGATGTCTAATGAAATGGTATTTTCTGTTGATGTGTCTGGATCTCCCATGATCCCTTGGTTCCTTGGCTAAGGCAACAGCACTTTCACTATCACAGAAAATTTCCATTGGCTCTTTAATAGCTGGTATAACTCCAAGGTCTCCAATGAAGTTCTTCAGCCATATCGCCTCCTTTGCTGCCTCGCTAGCTGCAATATACTCTGATTCACAAGTAGAATCTGCCACTGTCTCTTGCTTGGAACTCTTCCAAGAAATTGCTCCTCCGTTTAGGGTAAAGACCCAGCCCGACTGAGAGCGGAAATTATCCCTATCAGTCTGGAAGCTAGCATCACTATACCCTACAACTCTCAAGTCATCACTCCCACCGAGGGTAAGAACCCAGTCCTTAGTCCTCCGTAGGTACTTGAGGATATTCTTTACCGCAGTCCAGTGTGCCTTGCCAGGGTTCGCCTGATACCTGCTAACCATGCTCAAGGCAAAAGCTACATCGGGTCGAGTACACGTCATAGCATACATGATCGATCCTACAGCCGAAGCGTAAGGTGTTCGACTCATTTCTGCTATCTCAGCCTCAGTGCTAGGGCTTTGTGTCTTACTCAATCTGGTGTTACTCTGGATGCGTAACTCTCCTTTCTTGGAATCCTGCATGCTAAATCTCTTCAACACCTTATCCAAGTAGGTACTCTGACTAAGTCCAATTAGTCTTTTACTCCGATCTCTCAAGATTCTTATCCCTAGAATATAGGCAGCTTCACCAAGGTCCTTCATAGCGAAACACTTCCCAAGCCAGGACTTTACTTCCTGCAGAGTTGGAATGTCGTTTCCTATGAGTAGTATGTCATCCACATACAATACCAAAAAGCTAACTATACTCCCACTAGCCTTGACATACACACAAGATTCATCTTCACTCCTAGAAAAGCCAAATTCCTTGACCTTTTCATCAAAGCAAAGATTCCATCTGCGAGGTGCTTGCTTCAATCCATAAATGGATTTCTCAAGCTTACACACTCTATTAGGGTACTCGTTGCTGACAAAACCCTCTGGCTGACTCATGTAAACATCTTCAGCCAACTTTCCATTAAGGAAAGCGGTTTTGACATCCATCTGCCATATTTCATAATCATGAAATGCAGCTATGGCTAACAGAACCCGAATAGACTTAATCTTGGCTACCGGAGAAAAGGTCTCATCATAGTCCACTCCAGGAATTTGAGAGAAGCCCTTTGCAACCAGTCTAGCCTTATAAGTGTGTACTTTACCATCCATGTCGGTCTTCTTCTTGAAGACCCATTTGCACCCTACTGTCTTACGACCTGGTACATTTTCAACCAAGTTCCAAACTTGATTGTCATACATGGATTGTATCTCGCTATCCATAGCCTCTTTCCATTTTGCAGACTCGGGGCCTGCCATGGCTTCCTCGTAGTTGTTAGGGTCATCTTGACTTACTAGTGTTTCATCACTAATAAGTGTCTCACCTTCTGCAGTAATATGGAATCCATAGTAATGCTCAGGTGCACTCCTAACTCTCGTGGAACGTCTCAGAGGTACAGATTTGTCAATTGGCTCAACAGGAGTTTCCTCCTCAAGTTGAGGGCTAGAGTTTGAAGTTCCTTCACCGCTTGATTCTTGAATTTCTTCAAGATCAATTTTCCTCCCACTGTCTCCTTGGCTTATAAATTCTCTTTCTCGAAAGACTCCTCTTCTTGCTACAAAGACCACATTGTCACTCGGTCTGTAGAAGAGGTAACCAAAGGATCGCTGTGGGCAACCGATGAAAATACACCTCTCGCTTCGAGGTTCGAGCTTATCATGAGTCTCGCGTCTCACGAAAGCCTCGCAACCCCAAATCTTGATGTGGTCTAGTTTAGGTACTTTACGAGTCCACATCTCGTGAGGAGTTTTGGCAACTTTCTTTGTAGGGACTAGATTAAGAATATGGGCGGCAGTCTCTAAGGCATACCCCCAGAATGAGATTGGTAGCGTAGCTCGACTCATCATGGAACGCACCATATCTAACAAGGTTCGATTACGCCTCTCAGCCACACCATTCAACTGTGGTGTCCTGGGAGGTGTCAATTGTGAGACTATCCCACATTCCCTTAGATAGTCGAGGAACTCTGAACTAAGATACTCACCACCACGATCGGATCGAAGCATCTTAATGTTCCTGCCCAATTGATTCTCGACTTCCTGTTTAAATTCCTTAAACCTCTCGAAAGTCTCTGACTTATGCTTGATCAAGTAGACATATCCATATATACTATAATCATCAGTAAAAGTCAAATAATAACGATTTGCATCCCTTGTGGCATGTTTGAATGGTCCACACACATTCGTGTGTATAAGGTCCAACAAACCTTCACCCCTCTCACACGAACCTGTGAAGGGTGACTTTGTCATTTTTCCAAGTAAGCATGATTCGCAACTATCATCTGACTTTAGGTCAAACGACTCCAAGACGACAATGCCATAAAGATGCTTTATCCAAGTTATTATTGGTAGAATCAATACACAAAACATTATTTCCTAAGTTATCTACAACAGATACAGCTTCATACACACCATCACAAGGTAATGCTTTAAAATAAAGAACATTATTAAAGAAAGCATCAATAGAACCAACTTCATTATTAAATGAAAAGGTAAACCCTTGTTTGTACAAAGCATGAAAGGAAATAATATTTCTTGCCATTCATGGCGAGTAACAACATTTATTCAAATCTAAACTAAACCCAGCACTTAGCGATAAAGTATAAACTCCAATCTTGGTAACAGGTATAGCTTTCCTATTCCCCATGATCAAGTTTATCCTTCCTTGCTCCACATCCTCACTTCTTCTTAGTCCCTGCAAGTCACAACAAATATGAATACCACACCCGGTATCAAGGACCCAAGAATTAGAATGGGGTGAGTTATTAGAAATGATAGTGTAAATACCTGCATGGTTGGGTTTGACTTTCCCATCCTTCACATCTTGCTGGTATTTTGGGCAGTTCCGCTTCCAATGAGCTTTTTCATGGCAATAGAAGCATTCAACCTCTTTTGGGTCAGAAGAAGGAGTAATGAAACCTTTCTTGGTTCCACTTGAAGAAGAGCCATCAAGGGTCCGAACCTTGGTACCCTTAGAAGAGCTCTTTCTCTTCCTCCCTCGACTTTTCCCGATTGCCAAAACCGGAGTAGAATTTTGAGTAGGAGTGATAGCAACCGACTTCCCCTTAAGACCTGATTCTGCGGTCTTGAGAAGTCCCTGAAGTTTGCTGAGGGTGACTTCTTCCTTGTTCATGTGATATGTCATGCGGAATTGATCATAGCACGATGGTAAGGAATGCAAAATAATATCTATTGCAAGATCCTCTGGGAAGTTCACATTAAGCTTCAGCAAACGATCCACATACCTTTGCATTTTCTGCATGTGGCTCGTGACAGATTCCCCGTCCTTCATCATGGTTGTTATCATGGAGCAGATGATTTCATACCTCTCTTGTCTTGCACTTTGATGGTATCTTTCCATCAAATCTTGGTGCATTTCATAAGGGTAGAAATCCTCATAAGACTTTTGGAGTTTCGCTGTCATCGTGGCCATCATGATGCAAGCCACTTTCGTAGCATCCCTTTCATGTGCCCGAAATTCAGCGATCTCCTGAGGAGTTGCAGTGGACTCATCAATCTCCTTAAGCTCCTTGTCAAGGACATATTCTTTGTCCTCGTAGCGGGTAATCATCCTGATGTTTCTGATCCACTCATTGAAGTTGGATCCATCAAAGGTGACTTTCCCACACAAGTTCATAAGGGTAAAGGAGCCATTAGGATTAGAGCCAGAAGCATTGTTGAAAGACATCTGAAGGAAAGAGAACAAGATTAGTTTAGATATAAGAGAGTCCTTAATAAAACACCCAAATGTAATATTAAGGCTAGGATCCAATCACAATATAATATAACTTAGAAGAGGTATGCCGTAATCTAAGCTATATCACATTTGAAAGGTAGGTGAATGACGATTCACCAATTTCCACCACGAAAACCGCAATATTTTAGTATTAGGTTTTTGAGTGGTTCTTAGAAATTCCTAGATTCTTTGAGATTCAATGAAATTTTCAAAGGCATGTTTCAATCTCGAGTGTGCCCTCCAAGTTTTGTGACTGGGATACCGAGGATCACAAAACGAGGTGTGAAGTAACCATGCAAATCACTTGGTACCCTTAAAGTTTATCACTCAATCGATGTGCCGGTTAACCACACACGCTCCATCGATACTATAATAAACCCTAAGTCACCCTTTACCTACCTTGTTAAGTCCAAGTTAGTGTGCCGGTTAACCACACACGCTCCACCAACGACTTAATCAAAGTGTAAAGTGTAATTTCATGGAATAGCACCTTATTCACATTTTTCCTAAAGTAACTAAGATTGGGAATTTAATAAAACATTTAGTTACTTTATAATATTCATCATACTTTGAATGAGAATTAATAAGTCCTTGTCTTACCCGTTCGGCTAACGACCCTCCACCGATCAAGCAAGCGGTGGGTGAGAGTGGACACCCATTAAGTCACCATTTTATAGGCAACAACCTTATACCCACCTTATAGACCGGCTTCGTGAATGAGGCGTACTAGCGGTAAGACGACTTTGTTCTTATACATATATATATATAATTATTAAATCATAATAATATAAGTATAAGGGTTAAATTTTAACTTTTAAAATTCTAGGGGTTGGAACTAAAGTTTTAACTTAACTTTACTTGTTCCAAAACTTGAGGGCAAGTTTTGTAAACTTTCAAAACTTTTCATTTCTTGTAACTTATGAGTTTAATAGAGTAATAAAATGAGGACTTTTCATTTTTCCTAACTCTTGTGTTCTTTTAATGGTTTTTAATCCAAGAGACTTTTGGTTTTCCATAACTTGAGGACAAGTTATGGACTCCATTAAAACACATTATGATCATGAATTAATCTACCACATAGGTTACAAATAATTCCTATGATCATCTAAACATCATAAGAACAAGAATATGAATATGAACACTTTCAAGAATCAAAATCACATTGTATCTTTGTAATTTTGATAACTAGTTGTTGTAAATGAGTTAGAAAAGACATTACACCTTCTAAAACAAGTTTTCAAGTACCAAAACATTTTAGGGTAATGATTCTAATCCATTTCCAGCAACTCAAGTCGAAATTCTGCACTCTGTCGACCCTACTCGCCGAGTGCATAAACCTACTCGCCGAGTAGGTTGAAGATACACATGAACTCGACGAGTCCTCCCCATGGACTCCCCGAGTCCATCAGTCAGACAGCAGATTTTTCGACTTTCTTCAACTTTTAAGCACAAATAACAAACAAACAAGCCTAGGCTCTGATACCACTGATGGGTTTTGAGCATTCTAACACTTCTTAAGTGTACATGCAACCCTAATAACCTTGGATCTATGTTTGTCTAATTATCATGCAAAGTTGAATTTCCAAGGTTATATTCCTATCTAGCATACATGGGGAACAATTTTAACTTGAATGAAAGATAGAATAAATTACCTTGTTGTTGCTTATGTTCCTTGAAACCTTGTGAGCCTAGCACCCCAAGTGTGATGCCTCAAATGCTTCACACAACACCAAATGCTCTTGGAAAGACTCTTGAGATAACACACACTTCTCAAAATCGGCCAAGCCCTCTAGTTTCTTAGTGTACAACTTGTGTAGCCGATTTTGGTGGAGAATATGCTTCTTATATAGTGTTGACACATCTAGGGTTACACCATGTAAACCCTAATGTGTCATGACTCTTCATTTCCATGACCCATGGGTTTGTAACTCCCATGGAGCATCCATGGAGCATCCTATGGGTAGAACCCAACTTGATAATCCATGGAGCCTCTTAGCCCACTATACAAGATATGGGTGATTTACATAATCAACCCATATATTTAATTAGTTATCCTTTGATCACTTAATTAATTCCAAATTAATTCTTTGATCAACTAATCAAATGATATTATTAATATATTAGAACTTATAATATATTAATAATCTCCAAGTGTTATTTCTCTCATTTAGTCTAACCAATTGCATGGTGCCATGCAACCCAAATGGACCATGCCGGGTCGGGTCAAATACAAGCCCGAAATAGTTATGGACTTAGACACCTTATCCAACAGTTTACGCCCTCAAGATTTGGCAGCATTACCTATATGGGGTTCGTTGTACTATTTACACGGACCACAAGAGCCTGAGGTATTTGATGGATCAGACGAACCTAAATATCAGGCAACTTCATTGGTTGGATGTGATGAAGGATTATAATTACGAGATCCATTATCACACGGGAAAGGCCAATGCGGTGGACGATACTCTCAGCCACTAGGCGTTCGTGACTCTGACCCGTGGTATATTCTTGAGGATGAAACTGGTTACACCGCTGCTGGAACGATTCAGGAGGCACATGTTGAGGCTACGAAGGAAAAGTGTCAGAAGTGTAAGCGGATTGTGGGTTAGGTGGCTTCCTTCGATATGATAGCCGTAGACTGTTGAATTTGCATCGGAGGGTCTGGGTTCCATATTAGGGAGGGGTGTGCCAAGTTCTGATGAAGGAGGCTCACGAGTCAAGACTCTCCATTCATCATGGGGCGACGAAGATGTATATGGATCTTCTCTCTGATTATTGGTGGCCCTACGTGAAGCAGGATATAGCATGGTTTGTAGAGCGGTGATTGACTTGCAGGAAAGTTAAGGCCGAGCATCAGTGACCTCACGACAAGATGCAACTGTTGGAGATTCGCGTATAGAAATGTCAAGACATCACCATGGATTTTATCACGAAGCTTCCCACGACCGCACGTGGAGTGGATTCTATTTGGGTCATGGTGGATCGATTGACTAAGAGCGTGCATTTTATCCCGATCCAGGAGAGTATTTCTATAGAGAAGCTAGCCGAGAGTTATGTTCAAGAGGTTGTGCACGTCATGGGGTGCCAGTATCAGTGGTTTCACAACGGGATGTTCTCTTTACTTCCAGGTTTTGGAAGCGGTTTCTTGACGAAATGGGCACTCGTCTCCATTTCATTACAACATTTCATCTGCAGACTGATGGGCAGAGTGAGCGGACGATTCAGACTCTTGAGGATATGATGCGTGCGTGCGTACTATATTTTGGTGGGAGTTGGGATACGTATCCTATGTTAGTGGAATTTTCGTATAACAACAATTATCATGCTAGCATTGATCGACCACCTTTTGAGATGCACTACGGGAGGAAATGCAGGACCCCGATTTGTTAGGGCGAGGTCGGTCAGTGAGTCATGGGGAGTACCAAGTTGGTAATTAAGACTACTGAGCTGATTCAGTGTGTTCGAAGCAGGCTCCAGACAGCTCATAGTCGGCAGAATAGCTATACCGACAAGCGCCAGTCAGAATTGGAGTTTTATGTAGGAGATATGGTTCTCCTAAAGGTGTCACCTTGGAAAGGTGTCATCTGGTTCAGGAAGCGGGGCATGTTGCGCCCTAGGTATATTGCTCGCATCTGGATTTTGGCTCGGGTGGGTCAGGTTGCGTATCGTCTAGATCTTCCTGCTGAGCTTAGCCATATTCATAACACATTTCATGTGTCTCAGATACAGAAGTGTTTGGTGGATGATTCTGCAGCTGTACCTTTGGAGGATATTTAGGTGGATGATCGCCTGAATTATGTTGAGAGACCGCTTGCAATATTAGATCGGAAGACAAAAACCTTAAGGAACAAGGTTGTGGAGCTAATGAAGGGACAATGGCTACACCGCAAGGGGTCGAAGTGGACTTGGGAGCCCGAGGAGGAGATGAGAGAGCATTACACAATATTGTTCAAGGCAGCGGACTTCGAAGACGAAGTCTGATTCAAGTGGGGGAGAATTGTAATGCATGGCTTCCGGTATAAACATATCTTTCCTATTGTTTAAATTTCCTTTTTGAACTCGGGCTGTTGAAAGCCTCAACACGACGTGTCAATATGACTTTGACCGTAGAGATTAATGAACCAACACGGTGAGTCGAGGTGCCTCAACTTGGTGTGTTGGAAGTTAGGAAGGAAACCCTAATTTTAGGGCGTTGCACCCTATTTAAAGGCCTAAAGTCCCTTGGCTGGTCTCCTTACCAGTCTCCTCTATCCATAAACCCTAAATTTGAGTATCATCTTGCATAGTTTAGTGTGTGAGCTTTTGGAGAGCCTTGAGTGTTGATTTTTGTACTCTTTTGGAGGAGCCTTGAAGTTTGAAGGTGTAACATCCCCCTCTGGCACGTATCAAAATATTGTCCGCTTTGGACTCCGAACACAAAAACTTCCCAGGGGGTCACCCATCCCTGGATTGCTCTCGCTCGTGCATGCTTAACTGCAAAGTTCTTAGGGATCTACTGTCCTCACGGATTTAAAACGCGTTTGACAGAGAAGGTATCCACACCCCTTTTCTAAGGAAATGCTTCGTTCTCCTTCTCAGCCAATGTGGGATCAGGTGTAACCCACCTTCACCCCCCCATTATAGGGTTCGACGTCCATGTCAAACACATCAACCAGTGCCCCAGCTCTGATATGATTTGTAACATCCCCCTCTGGCACGTATCACAATATTGTCCGCTTTGGGTTCCCGGCATGAAAATTTCCCAGGGGGTCACCCATCCCTGGATTGCTCTCGCCCAGACACACTTAACTTCAGAGTTCTTATGGGATCTGATGCTCTCACGACTTTAAAACGCGTTGTGGCAGAGAAGGTATCCACATCCCTTTATAAGGAAATGCTTCGTTCTCATTCTCAGCCGATGTGAGATCAGTTGTAACCCACCTTCACCCCCATTATAGGGTTCGATGTCTCCGTCAAACACATTGACCCGTGCCCTATCTCTGATACCATTTCTCAATTTTTACGTGCCAGAGGGGGATGTTACAAAAGGTATCTAGCTTGAAGGTAAGGCTATAGATCCAAAATTTCCCTACTTGTTGCATTCTCTTTGAGGTATCAAGTTTATATATTTCTTAATAGTTGCTTAGATCTCTTCTTGGGTTAGGTTGTATGCTTTTAGCCATGGTTGGGTGGATGATAGGGTATTAGGACGTTCCAAATGTTTATTCTTTTAGATCTAAGATCTACATGAACTCTCTTGATATAAAGGTGCCAACTTTATAGTCTTAAGGGCTTCATGCATTCATTAAGTCCTTCTTTTGGCCTCTTTTGAGCATTGGAGCCTATCCTAGTCATGCATGGGCGTAATGTTGGAAACTTTACGTGGCCATTCAACTTTAAAGGACCAGATCCGCATTTTAGGGCTATGTCTTTGGGGATTAAGTGCTTAATGATTAAGCCCTCACCCTGTTAAGCATATGTTTTGGGTTTTGGACCCATTTTGGTGGTTCCTAGGGGTAAAGTTGGAAGCTTTACCCTTCTAGATGCCATTTTAGTGGAGATTTGAGTTTTGAAGCTCTTAGATTCGATAATTTCAGCTTAATGTATTAAGATGTTGGGTTTTTGGCAAACTCAGCCTGTTTATTGATAAACACGACGAGTTGGATCGGTTTCTTCTCGACCTTGAAGTTAATGGAGAAACACGGCAAGTTGAAGGACAACTCTACGTGTTGGGTCAAATCAGGCCTTTGACTTTGACTTTTGACTTTAGCTTTTGACAAAGTTTGACCTATATGGGGATTTGGGGAATTTTGAGTTGTATTTAAAGAATTGTTTCTGTTTTGGGGTTGAGTAGAGCCGATATTCAGAGCCAAGACCTGTTCAGCTATTGTTTTGTATTCGAGGTGAGTTTCCTCACTGGTTTAGTGGGTCTAAGCCACCAAGGCCGACCCTTGTTTAGTTATGATATTATACTTGTTGTCTGTATGATACTTGTATGTGCTTGTATATGTATGTCTATTGGGAGGGGCCGTTATATAAGTGTGGGTGGGGCCTGTATCTCATTCTTATCCGAGTGTGGGCGGGGCCCGTATCTCATTATTATCTGAATGTGGGGGGGTCCGTATCTCATTGGACAGGGCCCGTTATTTGAGAGTGGGCAGGGCCCGTATCTCACTATTATTTGAGTGTGGGTGGGGCCCGTATCTCACTACTACATGATATGTATGGTATGTGGTAGTTGGTGAACTCACTAAGGTTTGTGTTTACTATTTTCAGTTTATGGTTCAAGTACTTCCGGTTGCGAATGGAAGAGCTCGGGTTGATTGCATCGCACACACCATTGGGTATCCTCAAATGAAGTTTTACTCTGATTTTATGGCAATTGATACATTTGTTTTATTAGAAATGTTTGGATGATATTGGAAAATACTATTTTATCTATTATTAAAAATGAAATTTTTGGGACCGTGTTTTTGGATGTTACAGCCCATTGGACAGAAGTCAAGAATATTCTTAAGTGTTTGCGAAGAACCAAAGAAATATTCTTAGTTCTTGGTGGCAATGATACATTGAGAGTAAAAGTTTATAGTGACACCAATTTCCAAACAGATAGAGATAACTTTGTTCATAGCTTGGATGGATGTTCCTGATGAATGGTAAAGCAGTGATATGGAAGAGTTCCAAGAAGAAAATGGTGGGTGATTCTACTTGTGAATTAGAGTACATAACAGCGAGTGAAGCGTAAAAGGAAGCAACTTGGTTGTAGAATTTCGTTGGGGATCTTGGAGTTGTTTTGACAATTGAGGAACCAATGGAACTCTTTTATGATAATGAAGGCACGATTTCTCGAACCAAAAAACTGAAAGATCATGAAAGGTCCAAGCACATTGTGACAACTAAGACAAAATATTAAGTGTTAAATCAGGCACTTTATTCATCCCATAGCTAAATAGCCTCTAGCTAGCCTGAAATATAATCGTTAAATTTTAAGTGAGCGAGAACGATATGTATAGATCTATACGGGTAAGAGACCCCCACCCACAGTTTCTAGCTACAACCATGGCGGAAAAGTCACAACAGACATCACTTTCTAGCCATGGTGATGTATGATGAAGCGTCGATTTTGTGAAAGAAACATCATAACTCAATTATAGGAACTAATTGTAACAATGTTAGCCTAAAACTACTTCCGAAGGGACGCCTAAAGGAAGTAATAAATGCACACTAAAACAAGTCAACAAAATAAACAGAATTCATAAAACTATAAACGCCATAGAAAGAGTAGAGGATTCACATACATAATATGGTTAGGAAAGTACACCCTTAGTGACTATAGGTAGCCAAGTTTTAGTGATCCATATAAATACCCTTAGGATAAGACAAGACATCATAAACAAGTTCAAAAAAGGAGATACATAGGATTAAGGATATATAATAAGATACAATACCATATTCATAAACAAATATCCTACTCAAAAGAAAATAAGTATTTTTCAATATCACCAAAAACCCGTGAACTCACCAACATCATTTTGTCATTTTAAAACCTACATGTATTCCTAGGAAACTGAAAGAGGTTGAATATTTCATACCCCACAATAGATGTTGACTGATGGAAATCATCGAAGACTATCGTGACGCCAACATATCAAGGCTTACGATTATGCTAGAAGTTTAGTATTATTAGGACATTTTTACCATGTAATTTATAAGTTGAAATTGAAGTGATATTTATGCCACACATTGTATTGTACTGTTCAATAACTATGATCCAACATTCTAACATCGCGTCGCATGACGTATTCACTGCTGGCCAGGGGTGTGACAGATTGGTATCAGAGTTATCGATTAAAGCGAACTAGTACTTCCTTAGGAAATTATAACTATAGTCTAGGTACTAATGGTCTAACTAGGTTTGTCCTCAAACCTACATTTAAAAAGTACTATTAATTACCCTACTAACAAACTACTTACGGGAAATGTGACTAGATTGAACTTATCACTTGGGTGGCTGGATTTTAGAACAACTATATGCTAAAATGGTCATGCCCTCCGACACTTCATACTTGTCCAATCCTTATTTGATAGTATAATGGTACAAAATAATAAATTAATACAAAAGAACATACATACAAAATAAAATCACGAAATATGAAGCAATCATCTTAACTAAAGCTATTGTACATGGGTCGAACCACAACTAGACATAAACTAATCACCTATGTGTATTCTTGATTGGACAAATGCACAACATGGTTTAGATTCAATGATTGATAAACAAAGATAGAAAACCCAAGGTAAATAGATAAAAATACATAAAATCCTATAATATTCATCATGAAAAAAATTCAAGAACAAGTCTAAATACACAAAAACAATAAATAACAACTAGTGAATCCTCATCATCATAGTTCCCATAATCCTCACCCTTTGCATCCCCATCATCATCATCATCATCACCATCATCATCATCATCATCATCAAGCTTTGTCCCGAAAGTCGCAGCTCCACCACCCAACCATGGAGGAGTCGAATAATCAAATCTTTGCTGAGAAAAGAAGATGCTCAGAGGTCCCATGATCCACCGATGGTCTCGATGAACCTCCTGCCAGAAGTCCTATTGCTATCTAGTTAGCGCAACCACACAAAGAGACACATAGAGAAGATCGATCACTGGTTTAGGAACTTGTTGAGCAATAGGAGGAACTAGGGATGAGATTTAGAACCTGAAAACTGGACCGGAACCATAACCATTAGAACAAGAATATGTTGAACCGGTCCAAGTCCCAGGTTTAAAAAATGGCTTTATCCGGTTCCAGGTAAACCGGGTTTTGGCTCCTTCGGATCCGTGTAAACTGGGTTTAAGAATCGGAACCGTGTTAGGAACCAGAACCGGTTTTAGTGGCCGAAACCGGTTTTTATGAAAAGTTTAAAACATGAATATCTCATTCGTTTGAAGTCGTATTGGCATGAGGTCTTTTCCAGAGAGTAGCTTATAGTTTGTATATGATTTTAGACTATAATTTTGTCATTTTTGAGTAAATATTCATTGACTTCCAGTCCCCCAAAGTCGGGATATCAAATCTGTGATTTTTCTGTTTTTCAGCTTTATTTTTATATTTTGTGAAATTTTAAAAATGCATATCTAATTAGTTTGAAGTCGGATTATCTTGAGGGTTTTTGCAATGTGTATTTAGAGTTTTTAAATGATTTTAGAGTATAATTTGGCATTTTTAGTTTCATATTCATTGACGTACAATCCCCTAAAATCGGGATATCAATGTTGTGAATTTTTTGTTTTTCAGCTTTATTTTTATGTTTTGTGAAATTTTAAACATGCATATCTAATTCGTTTGAAGTCAGATTATCATGAGGTGTTTTTCAAAGTGTATTTTAGAGTTTGTAAGTGATTTAAGACTATAATTTTGTCATTTTTGGTTTTATATTCATTGACTTATAGTCCCCCAATGTCGGGATATCAATGCTGTGAATTTTTTGTTTTTCAGCTTTATTTTTATATTTTGTGAAATTTTAAAAATGCATATCAAATTAGTTTGAAATCGGATTATCATGAGGTTTTTTGCAACATGTACTTTAGTATTTTTACATGATTTTAGACTATAATTTTGTCATTTTTGGTTTAATATTCAATGACTTACATTCCCCCGCATTTGGGATATCAAAGTTGAAAATTTTCGAAGTTCAACCACTAAGCAATTACGAAAAAATTACGGATTTTCTAGGTTTTCCGGTTCTAGACCCACTTTACTCGGTTCCTTTCGACCCACTTTAATGCTTCCGGGTTTTCTGGTTCTAGACCCACTTTACGCTGTACCTTACCCAGAACCGAACCAGAACCGGTTCCTATATACCGATCCGGTTTCCAGTCCTACAAAATCCTGTTAATCGGTTAATTCTTGGGTCTGGGTCTATCAATCCGTGTTTGGATCCACTCTTATCCCTAGGAGGAACACATAGAGCTCGATACGCAAGAATCCTCAAAATCCCATGAGCACTATGCTCGATTACATACATCTAACCCAATGAACTATGATCCATATCCATAAGATCATACTGCGTCATCCCCTGAGTAGATATGCCATAAGAACGAGCCAAACGAGTGACAAAATGGCCTCTACAAATCTTGCTTCATGGCATGGAGCCCATAGCAAGACGAGAGAGATAGAAAGAAAGGGTGAAAGGAATGATGAGGCAAACCTCAGTATGGATAAAGCACCACATATAGAAAAGGTCATCAATAGGGACCTTGTCACACTCATCATGGTGAACAATGGTGGATGCGAAAAGACAGTGAATCAGGCACATAATAGGAGATCAGAAGCTACTATCCTTGGCCTCCCTAGTCACATAATCATTGCGAGCAAGAACCCAAATAGCCATGTAACTATACCCTTGTGGCTGCGAATGAATGCAACTATCTACATATGGAACAAAAGGAGGGAACTCCACCTCAATAAGAGAATAAATCTCCAATCGTCGCCCTAACTCTACTACATTGCAGAGGTGGGCCACTCCTCCCAGCCTGAAGGTCAGAACTGAGTGATCATGCCAGTCCTCAACGTCATTGTAAAAAAGGACGATAGAGAATAACTCAATACAAAGTTCCAGGTAGATCATGTCTTATATCCCAACGAGACACCACCATCCCACACAAGTAAAGAGCCCGTCGTCATACACACATGTAAGGTACTACTCTAACAAATTCATCAAGCCCAGATCGCCCGCTGAATGCCACTAAAGCACCCAAGGAATCCAAATCTGCTTCGGTAGCAGCTAGATCATCCGAGAAATAAAAGAGTTTCTACCCGCCGAAAGAATACTATCCGGATACTGAAGAAAGGGGTGTGTCAGCCAGTTGTCCGGAAATTGACGAGACTGTTGTGTGGGGCCTCGACAATGCATGATATTTGAAAAAAAAACAAAATAAATAAGTGAAAAAGAGCACAAAAAAAAGCAAAAATCTGAATCAGAAAGAAAAACATCGTGCACATGTCGTAGAGATGCGTCACGTCCCACTTGAAGATACACCAAATGCGCCAAGGACGTCGGTGAACAGATCCTCTCCAAGGCCAAATCCGATCCAATTTCAACCTAAAAACCATAAGGGTTTACTAATCGAGACTCAAATATGCTATATAAACCAAAAATTTCACCAAACAAACAACAAATTGGTAGATTCAAACATAAACCCTAACTTTTATTCAAAACCATAAAACCTCAAATTGAAGCAAATTAGGTCGATTTAGCTGAAATTAAACCTATGGGTTTACTAATCGAACTATATAAGGATCGATTAACTAGTTAATTTCAATTATTTCAAGTCAAATCATCAAAACCCAAAAAAGACGTCAAATTTTCAAAAATTAGAAATCTAGGAAATTTTAATAATGGAATACGTTAAAAATAGGAAGATTACTTAACTTAGGTGTAGGAAATCAAGGGATTTGAGAAGAAAACTCCAAAAGAGTTGTGTGCTTGTCGCACGCAAAGAACAACCAAGAGAGAAAGGGACATTTTTAAAGAGCGGTGTCACAGATGGAAGCTTGACATTACTTCTTGCCCGTGCGGTGTACCGAGGCCTCCCCATAAAACCAAGATACCATCCATCCTAGATTGTTCATGCCAACTGGTCTTACCCTGCCATGGGATCATAAGGGAAGCGGTACTAACCCCCAACCAGTTGTATCTTTAGAATGGTACGGTCCCCTGCATTGTTACACACTTTCGCGACTCAGGAAGACATTATTAACTAGCATAACAACACCCTTGAGCTAGGACATCCCCCTTTGAAACCAATCTATGTTAATCTAGTAGCATGGTGTTCATCTTCTCGGTTAACACAATCATGAAATATTTGGCCCATGAAACTCTCCTATCGTAAAATTCCTCTTCCATTGCACAAGGATGTGTGATAATGTTACGGTGGGAGAGTGCCATGGAATGAATATCCCATGACCATGTTGATTGAGAAGATGAAGACTATGCCACTGGATTAGGTTAGATTGGGTTAAAAAAGGGGCGTCATAGATCAAAGGCGTTGTTTTGCTAGTCGTTGCTATCCGGCCGAGTCGTGGAAGTGTGTGACAATGAAGGGGACCGTAGTGTTCTGGAGATACAACTGGTCGAGGGCTAGTGCTGCTTCCTTGATGAGCCTATAGCAAGGAGAAACCAGTTGGCATGCATAATCTGGGAGGACTGGTATTAGATTTTTATAGGGGACCTCGGTATGTTGCACGAGCAAGAAGTAATGTCGAACTTATGTCCATGATAAGTGGTATCAGAGCCAATCGACGAAGGGACATCCTGGTATGGTCGCACATTTACATGGGGTCTGTTGAAGTACAAACTCGCAGGTGGGTTTCCGCGAAGTAAAGGGAAACCTGCCGATGAATGGTTTAACTCTCAAAAAGGAAGTATTGGGGGCAGGCCACATGCCGAGGATTCCGAATTGAACTATAAGGGTTGGTATCTAGTGTTGCTATAACGACGTAAATTTTCAAACAAAATTTTCATTTAAAAGCACATAATTCTCATAACACATTTCACAAAAATCTCATTTATTTAGTTTACAAATCGCAACTCCATAATTGTTTGATTAAAATCTAGGATCCTCAAAACATAACTCTGTAACTGGTGTGTACAATCAAGCCGGTGCTTTTCCGTGATCCTGAGAGAACCTGAAACACATAACACATAACACAGTAAGCATAAAGCTTAATGAGTTCCCCAAAATACCACACACAACTCATTAGCCACTCGAGGCTATAACATAGTAAGACCCTTCGGTCAATGTCTCTCAGTGGGACCTTATGGTCCCACAACTCTGATGGACCCTCCGGTCCTACCCTGTAAGCTCTGAGTAATACATAGCATAAATCGCAAAGAAATAATGCAGGATATCACAATACACAGATAAGCACTTAAGACATGTCAGTCACACAAAGATACCACTCATGGTAAGTATAATGAGAAGACTCACCTGGTAAGAATTGGATAACCTCTAACTTGTATCACTAGTCTAGCCTTCACCTACAACAAACAATAATTATCCCTAATTAATAACGGCTCTCATGAAGCTAGACTAACCCTTCCATACACTCACAGAAGGGTAAAAGACCATTTTACCCATTTATGGGCTTAATTGTCCACACATTGACCAAACACTAAAAGTCAACCAAAAGTCAATGGAAGGGAGTACGCTGCGCGTATCAGCTCTCTACGCTAGGTGTACTTAGTTGCCATGCAGACATCGGGGATGCTTGACCACAACGCTGCACGTACTGGGATTACGCCCATCGTAAGTCCCATTTTCACTCTCCTCGCATATTTGGTCTTAATCAGTTAAGACCTTGGCTTATATCACAAATCGGGACCCCCTAATATCTCTTAATCCATAAATTCAGTGACTTTAAGCCTTTGCATGCTGATTTGGTCACAAACACTCAAAACACTTGTCCTCTTTTCTCTTAAAGCTCATATATCATGCATGGCTTGTTTCTAACATCCAAGATTGGATTTTTATGACATTACTCCACAAAATACACTAAAAGGGGGTTGATCATGGTCTATGGAGCTTATTATCTCATAAAGTCTTCATCTTTTGGGAAAAAACCCTAAAAATACTCCATATAAATGCACAAATCAAAATAGTGAGAAAGCTTGGAGCTTTATACCTCATGATGAACCTTCGAACTCAGATATGGTCAGATCCAAGGCCTGGACTTTCACTCCTTCTTCTCCGAAGCTCCTTCTTTACTCCAAGAACACACAAAATCACTTAAGGCTCTCAAATGGACACACACAAGCTCAAGAATGAGGATTAGGGTTTAGGAGGGTTTATTGACTGAGGATGGTGGCCAGGAATGAGGCCATCTCATTCTTTATATAGGGACACCCCTCAATTAGGGTTTCTCATTCTGAGCCTAGTACGCCCAGCGTACCCTCTGGTATGCCCAACGTACTAGGTGGCTTCGCTTAAAAGTCATGCACATGATTTTGTGAATCATACACACATACGCCCAGCGTATTCAGCTGCCACCTTTCTCAAATGAGGGACTTATCCTTCCAAAACTTCAAACTTCCATAGCTTCCTCGATATAACTTCAATTCTAATGAACCTCATACCCATGTAAAGGTGTCGAGATGCCCTACGCTTATAGCAACTCGTCGTAACCCCGAGACTTCCTCATGCCTGGGTTGTAGCCCACAAACCCTAATCTCAGACGATCCGAAACATGATGTTATAATTCTCCCCCACTTGAATTAGATTTCATCCTTGAAATCACTCTTTATCAACACATAGATCGAACCCAATAACCCGATAAGCACCACCAAAAGGACCTCATAACATACAACAATCTCTTCCAAAGACATCCGATCCCAATAGGGACTCCCGACTCGAAGAAGGACATACTCATCTGTCGTTGCGGTACTCAATCTGACTCTCTAGAACTTGAAAACTCTAGTGGTCTGTTTCCCTACCAAACCACCCCCGCAAAATATCATGTTAATCGCTCAGCGATTAACAGACCCTAAGAACACTCTACCAACTCTGATTCTCTAATCGATCCCCGTCGAACTCAAGAGAAATGAAAAGGTCATAACCCACTAAGGACCCACTGCCTGAACAGTTATCAGAACTCATCAGAAAGAATGAACCCCAAAACTCTGACCTCTAACACAATGAAAAGACCATGCTCGCTTGGAAGTATCCTCTGACACCTATAGACATAAGCCCCAGCTTCCTCTCAAATATCCTCTTCAACACTGAGCACCCGGTCAGCTCCCAACCCAATAGATGAACCTCCAAAGGTTTAGTCATTGCATACCAAAAACGTATCACTGACTTCCTTCACATAATAACTATCTCAGATCATTATGAAACATAAGTTATGAAGTTCTCTTTACCCTAAGCGAATACGACAACCCCGTATGAAATCATATCAACTCCGACCTCTATCGCCTACCACCCACTGGTTCCATGTGTGTTGCGGTCCTTCCCTTACCGACGAAACTAACCCACTCAGGTCTAAGACATCAGATGGAGGTCAATACCCCACAAAATGAAACCCATCTATGAATCCGAAATCTCATCTCGCCTACTCAACACACGAACGAATCCAAACTCAAGCTCGAGAGTCTGATTCAACAGCAGAATTAGAACCACTCATTTCCAATCTGGTACTCAACTCATGACCCAAGAATCACGAATTTATGCATACACCATCTCTCCAATTCCTTCTGATTACAATAATCCCTTCTCAACCCGGGATATAACAATTATTGACTATCGCGGAGACCCCAGTCTCGCCGCTAATTTGGCCCCCAAGTTCCGGAAGAATCAAATGGTAAGGCTGCCCAAGCCTAAGAACTCCTCTACGTCATACTCGAAGTAGTGAATACTACAGCTGCCTACAGAACAGTATTCTCCCTGATCGACTATTAGTGCTACAGTTCCCCCGGTAGTCTTAAGATTCTCCTTTACTAACTCATGAATGCTACGGATCCCCGTAGACTTGCGACACCCTCTCACTGACTCATGAATGCTACACCTCCACACAGTATCACAACACACACACACACACTCTCTCTCTCTCTCTTTCTCTCTCTCTCTCTCTAACCAGTGAATACTATGGCTCCCCGCAGTACCATGACACTCTCTAGCTGACTAGTGAATACGACGACTTCCCGCAGTATCACAGCCCTCTCCCACTATCCAGTGAATTCTACGGTTCCCCGTAGTATCACGATAGTCTCTTCCATTGAATCATTGATGCTACGACTCCCCGTAGTCTTAGAACACTCTCTCGCTCACTGACTCACCATGGGCTCACTCCACGGTTTCTCATGATAATCTGAAACGATTACTCCCACCCAGATCCACTTGTTCCCTTATCACCCCATAACCTCATCATCAAGTCATTGTTACACTGAGTTCATCAACTCATTCTACGCAGCTCAACTTGGATAGGTGCTCACACCCACCCAACTTATGTACCACCACTCCTGATGTAAGTTCTCACAGGCAAGGCAGTTTTCTCAACACAGATACACCCTTAGACAGTCCGACTTTTTCGACACTTAACTGATGGGTTCCCACTGGAACAAAATCACTCGGTACTCCACTCGCCATCTCACAAATCGAGTCCCAAATTGACCAAAAATTAGGACATCATACTCGGGTACCTCGGTATAACATCACAACGTCTCACGCTGTCTTGCCTTAACCACTGATCTTCCACTTACGCAACTTGAAACCTCGAAATACTCCCATCTCCCAAATTTAAAGGCAGAGGAATCGTCAACAACTGAAACCAAGTTGACGAAATCTGAAGCCCCACCCTCCACTGATCATCACCCATACGAAACTGCTCATACCGACTCTGAAATTGGTTGACAAATTAACTGCTGACCCTCCTGGAGTCTATACCTATACCCGTAAATCTCAGCTATTGCACCCTGAACTCAACGACCCAACCGCCTCAAACTCAACATTTGCATTGCCGAAAAATCCCTAGCCCCAATAAATTCTCTAACCAACGGCCACCTGTCGTGGATTCACTCATCCTTTCCTAAGCACATATCCATACATCATCCCGCCTTGCACCTCGCCTCATCCACCAATAACTCAGGTCTCGTGTGTAGGCACCGCAGATCTCCATAATCAGTTCTCTAACCGCACTTGAACGAATTGCTGATCTACTCAATTGAATACCCAGTTCTCCCCCACTTAGGGTTCAAACCATCACCAGTCGACATACCAACAATCTACTCCATAGACTGTTTGACCAGGTAAATTACACTTGATTCTTGGAACGTACCATGAAAATACTCAATGATCTTCCCGACAGAAATTAAGCAAATCCAAATATCCCGTAACTCAGACAAGAATCTCAGAATCCTCCCAACATGACTGCCACTAGTCATCTCGAAGCCTCAGACCGACACACCGCCAGATACCCCAACTGTCCCGAATTAATCCTAAATCTCATTCTGAAAATAATACACTATCACGCACCTCATCTCTAATTCCTCAACCAGCCTCCCATCGCTAGAATCATCATAAAAGCAAGAGACCTCACTCTCACTGTCGATACACAACGAAGAAAACGATGGCCACCGCCCCGATATACTCCTCTTAACCACCTGAAACTGCCGCTAAAAGTATGCCTCCCTCAAAAGGCACCTCCCTGATCTCTTCCATCATGGACCCAAAAATGACTCTCTCATGGTATAAGGAATACCTCGCAGTAAACATACTGCCCAGAAATACTCTGGTGAAAAGGTTGGAAACCTATGCTCCCCACAGGGTTACCTTCAAAACCCTGAAACCGAAAACTCATTATCTCCTTCGCTTCTCCTAGAAACAGGGACATCACAACTCTTTTCAATGAAGGTGATGTCTCATCTATCGGTCGATTGCTCAACTCAGACCGCGATACTCCAATAAGCATCATCTCTACTCATCCCTAAGTCTTGCGACTCCAACTAACATCTCACCAATAAAATCTCTCGGAAACTAACTCTATTTCCCTCTCAAGGTAGGCTCCATTAAAACTCGCTCGACATGGCCCTCGAGCCCCACACACTATCACATCTGATCTCAGTCTAATCAATCATAACGGAATAACTGGTAAAACCAAAAGCACTAACCTCCACTAATCAAGGTACTCGAACCATGTGATCGCCTCTCAATTTGCTATGAATCATGGTACCCGAACCATGTTATCTCCTCTCAATCTACTACGAATCATGGCACCCGAACCATGTTATATCCTCTCAATCTGCTACTTAGAACCTCTAGAATTCTCCCTGTATCGAGTATGGGTGCTCTGCTTTAAGTAGTACAGTCCCATACTACCTGCCACATCTACCCATACTTTCCACACAGATCATCTCAGATTTCCTAGGTAGCTGCTCAACCTTCCCGATCACCAATCCCGTTATACTTGGTCGCTCTCCAGCGAATACTCCCCTCTATCAGCGTACTCATCTGACTAAGGTCATTCCCTAGGCTCTTCATAGGTTCTCACACTTCTCTGCCATCATCTGCTGAAGAACTCCTTATGATGCCAACCATCTACCTCCTGAATATTGTCATATTCACTTAGTAGTTGACTCCCATCATCAAGAGTCCCACAAAGCACGAACCAAGCAACATCCGGGCATCGAATAATCTCTAACAACATGTAAACCCACTCTAGGTTACAACTCCACTTGCTCTACTCGCACTCAAAAGGTATCACCGAACTCAAGCAACTCTACCCCTCGCGGGTATCTAACTACTCTCTCAGTAGGCTCTTCCGATGCTCATCTAGGTATCTCTCCTAGATTACTCCTCTACTCAAGGCTCTCCCTCTAAAAGATTCCTACTGGATACTCTTACTCCGCACATACTCAAAGAACATCACAGATAGCAACATTCCTAGGATAAGGCATCACAAATAAGGCAACTCTAGCCCTAAAATATGAAACACCTAGCCTATCTTCTAGCATGCATCACTAATATCTCAAGAAAAACTCATAACACAAATAAGTAAGGGTAGTTTGGGAAATCACCGTTTGGAATTTGGCTGATTGTATATACTGCTCCTTCTCATTTTTCTCTTAGAAACTCTTGCTCGTTTTAGAAAAATCATTTCTTTTGAAAACTTTTCTCAAATCCTTAGTTTGAGTCCAGATATACCCGAAGGTGCATCCGAATTCCTCAAACCAAGGCTCTGATACCAACTTGTAACGACGTAAATTTTCAAACAAAATTTTCATTTAAAATCTCATAATTCTCATAACACATTTCACAAAAATCTCATTTATTTAGTTTACAAAACGCAACAGCATAATTGTTTGATTAAAATCCAGGATCCTCAAAACATAACTCTGACACTAGTGTGTACAATCAAGTCGGTGCCTTTCCGTGATCCTGAGAGAACCTGAAACACATAACACATAACATGGTAAGCACGAAGCTTAGTGAGTTCCCAAAAATACCACACATATCTCATTAGCCACTCGAGTCTATAACACAGTAAGACCCTCCGGCCAATGTGTTTCAGTGGGACCCTCCGATCCCACAACTCTAATGGACCCTCTGGTCCTACCCTGTAAGCTCTGAGTAATACACAACATAAATCACAAACAAATAATGCATGATATCACAATACACATATAAGCACATAAGACATCTTAGTCACACAAAGATACCACTCATCATAAGTATAATGAGAAGACTCACCCAATAAGAATCGGATGACCTCGAACTCGTATCACCAGTCTAGCCTCTGCCTAAGACACCTAATAATTATCCCTAATTAATAACGGATCTCATGAAGCTAGACTAACCCTTCCATACACTCGCAGAAGGGTAAAAGACCATTTTACCCCTCCATGGGCCTAATAGTCCACACGTTGACCAAACCCTAAAAGTCAACGACAGGGAGTATGTTGTGCGTACCAGCTCTCTACGCTGGGTGTACTCAGCTGCCATGTAGACATCGGGGATGCTCTACCCCAACGCTGCACATACTGGGATTACGCCTAGCGTAAGTCCCATTTTCACTCTCCTCGCATATTTGGTCTTAATCAGTTAAGACCTTGGCTCATATCACAGATCTGGACTCCCTAATATCTCTTAATCCATAAATTCAGTGACTTTAAGCCTTTGCATGCTGATTTGGTCACAAACACTCAAAACACTCATCCTCTTTTCTTATAAAGCTCATATCTCATGCATGGCTTGTTTCTAACGTCCAAGATTGGATTTTATGACATTACTCCACAAAATACACTAAAAGGGGGTTGATCATGGTCTCTAGAGATCTTTATCTCATAAAGTCTCCATTTTTTGGGACAAAACCCTAAAATACTCCATATAAATGCACAAATCAAAATAGTGAGAAAGCTTGGAGCTTTATACCTCATGATGAAGCTCCTAACTCAGATATGCTTTGATCCAAGGGCTGGATTTTCACTCCGTGTTCTCTAATGCTCATTCTTACTCCAAGAACACACAAAATCACTTTAGGCTCTCAAATGGACACATACAAGCTCAAGAACGAGCACTACTAGAAAAACAGCCTTTTACGACGCGCAAACCACGACGCTCATTGATCTATGTTACGCAAAAGAGATCGACATTAAAAAAGTGTCATCTCTTCAAAAAATTTAAGGATTTAGGTCACGCATTATTGCGTGCCCTTAATTTAGTGTTATAAGAAAAAAAATAAAAACACGGAGGGCACCGTATCTTAAGCGCACGTCATCTGTGAGTGTCGCTTTATAATTTTAATGAACGCGCGTTCGTTTAGTAGATAGGGGGAAATGAAATCCCCAAAATTTTGAAAACCCGCCTTGTTCTTTTCTACCTTTTTTCTATCTTTCATCTTCACAATCGATTCTCTCCTCTCCCTCCTCTCCAATCCGCTTCTCCCCTACTCCTAACCTTACTTGTTAATCGTCTCATCGGATCTCTGCTCTAATGTCTCTCTGCAGATCAAGAAATTTCAAGCCCTAGTCTCCCTCTGAGGCAGAGACGAAAAGAGAAAGAAACATGAAGAATGCACCTATCATTGTTACGACTTATGATGCTTCTCAAAGCTTCTCAAAGCTTTTGATAAGAACACTGGCTCAGTTTCTTCTCAAAGCTTTTTATAAGCACCCCGTCGGCTTTACATACCGGAAATCGACCCACATCCTCAAATTAGGGTTTTTTTCATCCTTCAAATTACGACCCACATCCTCCATAGATCGATCCTTATTGCTTCATTTCTCACAAGAAATTGAACACTTTACATTCACAGCGCAACAAAATCAACTATTTCTAGAACTTGGGTTTCAGTTCCAATTGAAATTGAAGGGTTTCTGGTCACCATGATCAAAGGGTTAGGGTCTCGTTTGTCAATGAATGCTCACAGGGCCACGGAAGCTAGGGTTTTTGGGCAAAGCTAGAATCGATCTTGTCTCGTTCCTTCGGAATCACGAAGACGTTGATTTCCATGGAGTTCATGCGGACTATGGTTCAGAGAGTTCTAAATTAATTTATCTTCAAATCCTGTTTGGAGAACTTCTAGTTTACACTAATGAGCGTTGTGGAATAGATTGCATATCTGCTTTGGTAGTTTCCTTCCAAAAATGATGCTGTTCAAGTATTCTACAAACATTATATATGATTATTAATAAAATCATTTACTCCAAAATCATTATATATGCTGTTTACCTGTTTGATCCGTTTGTTCTTATTTCTCAGGAGGATTAAAAAACTGTTCGATATTTATGGCTACTGGCAAAGTCCGGACAAGTAGTTTCTCAAAGAACTTTTCAGCTGCACCTACCTCTTCTGTCCCTGGTCTCAAGTATGGACCAAATGGAACAATCTTTCTTTCATCAGGCATACCGGATCTTGATAGTAATCCCAATACCCCCTTTTTATATTTTATTAAAGCATCAGAACAAGTATGACAACAATTTCCTAATGGATGAATTGTTTCTGTAATATCTAGAGATTTTAGGTGGGGGATTCCATTTAGGAAGTCTGGTAATGATCATGGAAGACACTGAAGCACCTCATCATATGCTTTTGTTAAGGACTTTCATGTCTTAGTGACTAGTACACAACCAACCTGTTCTTTATGCAAGCCCAATCAAAAACCCTAGACCCTTTCTTGGAACCTGGCCAATTACTTTAGTCCCCAAAGATGACAAATCTCGTAACACTGATGCAGAACATGTACTACTTTACTTTTTCCTATTTTGCCCTTAGGAACATGCATCTTTCTCTTTACAACTACAACTGTATTAATGTAAATTCTGCCTTTTTATGAGCTTGTAGAAGGATTTGCGGATTGCTTGGCAATATAAGAAGTACCTTGGGGAAAATAAGCAACATAACGAGGAGCGAGGTAATTTTGTATCTTTTTATCCATTGTGGGGATTTTTAGTATAAAAAGTAAACATCTTTTGTGTTGTGATAATGTGATGCAAATGGGAAACCGTGTGGAGTGTTTTAGCCTTTTAGATTGTTCAAATCTTGATGGATTCCGAGATAGTTGTTCAAAGTTCATATCTCAATTTCCAAAGTACTGATGTTATTATTAGTAGTGGATTGATCTTATTAAACTTAAAAGTGGTCTTCTTCATTGACTCTTACACCTAATTTTCATAATTCTAATCAGGTATGATGGAAATATCACAAGTGTAGGAAGAATTGCTATCCAATCATTTTGAAGCCTGTAGTGTTCGAGGGATATCAAATAGATGGTGCAATCTGTGATGGAGCTACAGGGGCGACTGCCAAAACGCTTAAATTACCTCGTGAAGATGAGTTTTGGAGTAGGGGAATTAGTGCCTGTGCAATCTGTGATGGAGCTTCACCAATTTTTAAGGGTGAAGTTCTTGCTGTTGTTGGAGGAGGTGATACGGGAACTGAGGAAGCAATATATTTGACTAAATATGCAAGACATGTACATTTACTTGTACGCAGGGATCAATTAAAGGCCTCACAAGCTATGCAACACAGAATCTATTTGTTCAGGTATATATATATATATATATATATATATATATATATATATATATATATATATATATATTATTTTGTGTAAAAGTAAAATCATATATTTATGATTGTTCATATGTTATAAAAATAAAAATAGCCGAAGAGAACCAGAGGAACCTGATGATGCAACCAAGGGTAGGGATGTCTTTAATGAAAAGCCTCCTCCTGATGAACTTATGGCTGCATCAGATATTGGAAAGTCTGTTACAACATCTCTTCCAGAAAATGTGGTAAGTAGCCTACTTTTTGCTTTTAAAATGATTTATTTGATTTTAATAAATAATAATTAATATCCTTGATGATATATATTTACCAGATTATGCACACAACATTTCACATATTATTTTTTGTTTTTTGTATGCCAAGATTCAATTTTTAATATTTTTTTATACCTTGGCAAGATTTATTGACTTTCCAACTCTGTTACAACATAAGGAGTGTTGCCTTTCTAGACTGAATAGACCATCTAAACGAGACTAAATGACCATTAAAAATGCTAAAAATGAAAAAAAATACGAGTTATAAACTAACCTTTGGAACATGGATGAAAACCATCCTTTCTTCTTTGAATCTACTTTCTTATTTGTCTCTGCTTCATCATCATCTGTGCATCATTCCTCTGATTTTTGTTTATTCAACTACATTTATAAAGATCTTGTCATATTTTTTTATGTTTTTTTTACTTTTCAGCTCTAGTGGAAGCTCTGTCTGCATTAGTTCTTGTTGTTCTGTTTTTTGGTTCAAAAATTTGGAACTGCAAGAGCGAGCTTTTTGTTCTCACCTATTTTGGGTGCATGGACATTGACTACTCCTTTTATTGGAATTTACAACATCATATATCATTACCCTTCTATTTCCAAGGCAATATCTCCACATTATATCTATTAATTCTTCTCAAGGAATGGCCATGAGGGATGGTTGTTGCTTAATGGTATGGTCCTTTGCATAACAGGTAAGAGCTTTCTTCCTTTTTTTTCTTTTTTTAATTTTTTCTGTTAAATTTCTGGATGGATAAATGATATTTGTCTCTTGAAAGTAATGAATGAACATATAAACTGGTTATTTATTGAGTAAATGACCATTTTACCCTTCTACCTAGAAGTGATGCTGAATAGAGGTTAAGTGTTAGAGAATTGAAGGTTTAAATGATAGAAATTACTATTTTTTTGTTGAGAAAACTACAAAATTGGTTTTGGTCCCTGAAAGATTTGAAATGACTGTTTTGCCCTTTTAATTTATTTTTTTATGTTTTTTCATATTTGTTTTAATATTGTATTAATTAAAAGTTAAAGGGAAAAATAGTCATTTCAACTTTCTTAGGACCAAAACCATAGGAATTTCTTGATTTTAGAACAAATCAATAAGAGTATGTTACTATTTTTTGCATTCAACTCTCTAAATAAATGATTATTTATTTTTTAGATAGTGTTTTACCTCCTCAAGTTTTGATCATTAATTTGATTGCTAAGTGTGCTCATAAGGGCACAGAAGTTAGCTTATAGTTCTCTTTCTGCTTTTCTACTCTTTTAATCCCAATCTGTCCTAACTATTTCTCTACGCCTGTTCATACTACTTCTTAAGGTATGGGCAATTGCAGATTCTAGACGACAAGGCTTTCTTGGCTTCAAAGAGTTTATTACTACAATGCAGGTAGTTTTTTAGCTTTATCTTCTTTCTCTTCTATCCACCATTTCTGTATACATGACCCTTTTCGGTGTGTGTGGTGATTGTAGTTGATTTCTATGGCACAAGTAGGACACACATTAAGTAGCGACCTCTTAAATTTTGATGGTAAGCTGTGTAACCACATCATCTTTTCTTTACACTTTTAACATGTAAATATGTAATATTTTAACCTTTGATTACCTTTCTTGTGTTCATGTTATCTTACAATGCAGTTGATTATGAAAATTTGAAACCACCTGTTATGGATAGTCTGGATGTCTTACTAGCTGTATGTATACCTTTCTCTCACCTCAGCTATATGCATGCCACTATGAGCCTAAAAACTAAATATATTTCTTGAAAGTTAACATGTTTGTTAATGTATGCAGAAGAAAAAGCGTCCAAAAAGTGATCCTTAAACTAATGGTAGTCCTGCAGTTGAAATAGAAAACTCAGATCCTGATGTTATGGGGCCTCAAAAGGTTTACAACATTTATTGTGTTCATTATTTAAAGACATCATTTAAGCTTCATTTATATAAATAATTAAAGATACATTTGATTATAATCAAGATTAAGGGAGACTTGTAATCATGTTTGGCATTCCTTTCCAGTAAGAAACAGAGTTGTATGATTATTTGTTAGTTTTACAGGAATGTATAACACATGTTAGCAATGTATTATTTTTGTTTAACATTTGAATGATTCTTTGTATGACATTATAATTTGTGCAATTTATTTTATATTATGCAATGGATTGTATTTTTTGTATATGGTATTTTATTTCTGTTATAAGAAATTAAATTAAAATTTAATTTAAAAATTAATAAATATATAATTTTTATTTTTTAAACATTTAAATTTACGATACGCAAAAATGTATGTCATCTTCATTTATGACATGGCCTTTCTTGAAAGGGGCTTTCTTGATATGCATTGCGTGTCATTAACACGCGCGTCGTAAGGTTACGACACGCGAATGCGTGTCGTCTTCCTTTATGACAGGGCCTTCCTTGATACGCATTGCGTGTCGTAACCGCGCGTCGTAAATGCGCGTCGTAAATGCGCGTCGTCTCTCTTTATGACAGGGCCTTCCTTGACACGCATTTGCGCGTCGTCTGAGCGTTTTACGACGCGCAATGAGCGTCGTAAAAGGCCTTTTTTCTAGTAGTGCGAGGATTAGGGTTTAGGAGGGTTTATTGGCTGAGGATGGTGGCCAGGAATGAGGCCATCTCATTCTTTATATAGGGACACCCATCAATTAGGGTTTCTCATTCTGAGCCTAGTACGCTAGGCGTACCCTCTGGTACGCCCAACGTACTAGGTGGCTCCGCTTAAAAGTCACGCACATGAGTATGCTAAGCGTACACATGTACGCCCAACGTACTTAACTGCCACCTTTCTCAAATGAGGGACTTATCCTGCCAAAACTTCCAACTTCCATAGCTTCCTCGATATAACTTTGATTCCAATGAACCTCATACCCATGGAAAGGTGTTGAGATGCCCTATGCTTCTAGCAACTGGTCGTAACCCCGAGACTTCCTCATGCCCGGGTTGCAACCCATAAAACCTAATCTCAGACGATCTGAAATAGGATGTTACCGTTGCGGTGTGTGATGGTACTTAGCATCCGAAGGAAGGCTATTTCAAACGAAAAAAAGTTCCTCTTCCATCGCATCAGGATGTGCGACAATTTTTCGGTGGGAGAGGGTCATGGGCTAAATATCGTGTGACCGTATTGACCGAAACGATGAAGATCATTCCACTGGATTAGCTTAGATTTGGTTAAAAAAAGGGTGTCCTAGATGAAGGGAGTTGTTATGCTAATCGTTGATGTCTGGCTGAGTCACAGAATTGTGTGACAATAAAGGGGACCGTAGAGTTCTAGAGATATAACCGTTCCGGGCTAGTGCCACTTCCATGACGGGCCCATGACCAGACGAAACCAGTTGGCATGCATAATATGGGAGGGCTGGTATCAGGGTTTATGGGGGACCTCTATACACCGCACAGGAAAGAAGTAATGGTGAACTTGCATTCGTGAGAATGGGGAGTCAAAGAGGGCCCAGATGCGCATATATAATCGATCTGCCTGATACGCGTGCGGTGTCCTCGAAGCTCGTTTATGGATGCGACTCTCAAATGGTGGAATACACATTTATGGATGCAAATCTCAAATGGTGCAATGCCAATGTCAAAACCTTAGGAGTAGATGCGGACTATGTAATACCCTAGGAAGAGATTAAGAGAATGATGGTGGCAAAATTCTACCCAATAGGGAAAGTATTAAGAATGGAGCAAGAGCTCCACAGTCTCACTACAAAAGGAAACAAATTTATCAGCTTATACCATAAGTTTCGAGGACCTAACCACCATATTTTGGAACTAATAAATTATGAGGACCAGAAGATCGAGAAAGACGTCGAAGGACAAACCCCATCACTTCAAGTAACAATAATCAACGCTCAAACCAACACCTACCAAGAGACTAACGACTTGGCCTACAGCCAAGTAGGACATGCGAATTACATAAGAAGACCAAGAGAACAAATGGATGGAAGGAAAGAAAAAGTTAACAAGAGAAAATATGATGCCCATTTCAGTAGATCTGCAGAAGGAAAGTGGGTTATCAAGAAACCCCATACTAAGAAACCTAAACCTTATGCCGAGAGCCTCCCGCAATGCAGCAAATGCCAATACCACCATGTAGGCTAATTCAGAGAATTAGTCTGCAAGAACTGTGACAAGGAATGTCATACTACTTGGTCTTGCAGAAACCCGACCCGCCCCAAGGACTAAAAAACTGATCCAAGTCCCAACTATTAAAATGTAGGAAGTCGGGTCACTTCAGGAGAATCTGCCCTGAAGATTAGAAAAGATCAATAGAGAAGTACCTTAGTCAACGTGATTCATAAGCAACAATGACTATGTAGGCAAAATAACATGATATGAATAAATACAATAACGTATTTAATCTCTTAACATGTTCATAAGAATCAATGTAATGTACGATTCACATGTCTATCTTTCTTCAAATTTTTAATAAGTGAACTTATGTATGTCAAGCAACACACTTTCCAGATAAATGAACTTCCTGAATTAGAGACTAAGTCACGTCAAAATCTACAAAAATCTCAAACATGAGAACAAAGGCCATCTACAAGAATCCTCAGAAGAATATTTGAAAACAAACTTGGGTTTCTTTTTAGCGTAAATCACGAAAATAATTAGACCCAGCCTGACAAGCAGAAACTTAAACTAAACAACATAAAACATAGAGTTAGAAGTAGGAACCCAAAACAATAATTACTTGTTATCCCAAAGGAGAAGATCATGATTTTCCAAATCATGTCAGAGTACTAAGAAAGGAATCCGAAACATCCCCAAATTTCCAGTAACTAGCATTACAGTCTAAATTTCGAGACAAAATTTCCTTTAGGGGGGGGGGGGGGGGGGGGGAGAATGTGACAACCGAAACAAAAGCGTCACCAACCGCCGTTAGAGATCAACATAAACAAATAGATATACATTAAATTACCAATTGCAATTATTATGACGATTAGGCTCAGAAATAAGTACGCGAAAAATCGTGCCATATTATGAGTATGTTAACATCTTTGGAATGTACGCATCAGAGTTATTCCAATAACATAAATTTTGTAAAAATATGACCTATAATAGATGTTCTTTATATGCAAATTTTTGTAATTTTGAGAACTAAGGTTGCGCTTAGTTGGGGAAAAATGGGCCGTTTTCTGGAAAAATGTGAATTTTGAAAATGTGTTTAGTTCGTCTATTTTTCTAAAATTTTCATGGAAAATGAAAATTTTCTATTTCCTAAAATTATAAAGAAGTTCGAAATTTTTGGAAAACTGGTAATCATTGTTTTCCATATTTTTCCAATTCCAAATTTTTTCTAAAATATAAACACGCACCTACTCCCACCCCATCTACCTTTACCTACCGCCAACACACCACACCCCTACTTACCCATACCCACATACTCCCAAGCTCATCAACCCACCCACCCACCCACTCCCATACACACCTACAAACACACATACACACCCACACACCCATCCCCACTCCCACCCTACCCCTATAAACACACGCATAAATACACACACACACAAACCTACACTTACCCCACTCCCACAAACACACACACACACACACATACAAACCCACCCCACCCCCTACAAATACACACACACACACACACCTACACCCACCCAACCCCTACAAACATACTCACACACACACACACCCACACCCACAAACACACACATATACACCCACCCACCCAACACCACTACCATAATCATCAACCTACCATCACCATCACCACCACCACCACTACCCCACCACCACCACCACCACTACCACCACTACCGCCACCACCATCACCACCACTGCCACAATTGCCGTCACCACCGTCGTTGCCGACCCGCTATTGTTGCCACCCCCACCCCGACCCTACCACCGCTACCGTTTTCTAAAAATTAAAACCGATAGAAAAATACACATCTAAACACGTTCTAATTTTCTAAAACTAAAAATGAAAAATTAATAAGTTTTAACTAAACGCGTCTTCTAATTTTTCCAATGAAAAATGAAAATAGAAAAAGAAAACAGAAAAGGGAAAAGGGAAAACGAAAAACGAAAAACGAAAAACGAAAAACGAAAAACGAAAACTGAAAACTATTTTTCCGTAACTAAATGCAACCTAAGGCTTTCATTTAGATCACTTAGGCTAATACACAACCTATATTTGATTCATATTTTACAGCACCCTTTACCATATAGGGTTGTATACGAAATTTTGAAAACCTATAACTTCTTCATACGGAGTCAGATTTGAGTGTTCCTTATACCCAAAGAATCGTTATCGCGACTACAACAACTTTAATTAAGATTATTTATCCTAAATAATCTTTTATTTTCTAACATTATTTTATTGCTAAGTGAAGAAATTATAAATAAAATGATTTTCTAAAAATATCATATTCTATATAATATTTGTCTAAATAACATAAGATGAATATTTATATTCTTCGTAATGTGTACGAGAAACAATTATCCTATTTTATTTGTATAATAGTTATTATTATATTTTAAACATTTAACCCAAATTTTCAGGCGTTACACCGTGTTACCATTTTTCAAACTAGGAATACTTTTCCTCACATTAACCAACCGTTAGCCTGTTGATGAAGTTCTAAGAATAGGTAGCTTTAAATCTAACTAACATCCACTATGACTACCTGAATCACCACACTTGGATTTTGACCAATATACACTATTAATAAGTACTAAAGCACTAAAAATGCAAGTACCACATTTAGATTAGGCACATCAGTCTCTATTAGGCATATCATTAATACTAGCATGGCCTAATTCCACCCATTACCTCGACTTGATTCATAGAAAACTATATGATTCCATCAAGTCACAATGAGTACCATGTGTTAGTAATGTTACACATGCCATAACATCAAATAAACACTAGACACACATAGTCTTGATTTCACTACCTTGTTTCCTGATTTGCAAGTTTTGGTAGGTTCCTATTTTTGTTAATCAGGTACATAATCTATCTGCTTTTTACTTTCATATATTTCACTTTAAGATAACACTCAACAACTAGTAATATTTACCCGTGATCCCTCTAGACTCAAATATCTACCATGTGTTTTTGGTAGTATAATAAGTACTACCTTCCACTGTAACGCCTGGGTTTCGGGGCTAAGTATTTTTAGACGATGTAATAGTCTAGGTCAACTACTGTAACTCTTTTTGATATAATAAATATGAAATATTTTAATTCTATGTGAATTATGTGTATTTGTGTGTTTATTACTTTATTATAAATATATATTTAATAAAGAATAAAAATAAGCGTCAAAATTAAAGTACGATATATGTTCGATATCTTTACATAAAGTTGTAGTGGTCGAAACAAGGATTCCGTGGATATAAAGAACGTCAAAATCCGAGTTATAACGAAGAAGTTATGGCCCGCCGAAGTTTTACGGCAAAACCGGCACTACACCGAGAGACGTAAATAGTGAATTTATGATGGATGACTTTTTAGCCTTAGTGATCTAAATGAAAGTCGTAGAATATGTTAAACCGAGAAAATCCATAAAAAGAACGCCCAAATCTGACTTCGTATGAAGAAGTTATGATTTTTTTAAGATTCGGCTTAGCAATGCACGACCCGAAAATCGAATTTTAGTTCGAGCGGTTTTTGGCTTACGCGACCTAAATGAGAGTTGAAGATCTCATTAATAGGAACTCAACGGTCAAAATATAGACGAAAACAGAGTCCGTATAAAGGAGTTACGAATTCTTCGCGGTCATTTAACAGTCTAAACGCCTCCTACTGTTAAATTTAAGATCGGTCGAGAATTAGCCGACGGAGTCTAAATGAAAGTTGTAGATCTTGATTTTACCTACGCGTGGAAAAAAATAACGTCGAAAACGGAGCTCGTATGCGAGAGTTATGATTTTTCTAAGTTTGAAGGCTGATACGCGATATTGGGTGACGTGGCGCGATCACAGCCATTGCTTTCTCTCCAAGGAAAGCCATCAGATGATGACACGTGGCACCAACTCGGCGAGTAGGTCCTCCTACTTGGTGAGTCCGTCAGGATTTCACCCTATAAATAGAAGTGTCGGGTTTCTCCATTTCTCACACCTTCCAAACACTTCTGTCTCTCTCTAGAACCTCTGTCTAGCCCCCCTTAAGCCCCCTAAAGTCTAGGTAAACCCCCTAGCACCCGAAGGAAGCCCCGAGGCTCCCGAAGCCCCGAGAAAAGAGCCTTTCGGCTCAGAAACTCTACTCCGGCAGAGCCCGGTTTTCGAGAAAACCCGCTGTAAGTGAGCTATGCCTAACCTATCTTTAGTATAGCTTATGTTTTAATATAGTAACATTATTAGGGCCTTAAAATAATTATTTGGGCTATTATTATGAGTTATATTGAGTGTTATTAACGCTTGTATAATAATAATAATAGTCAGACTAGTTAAAGTGTCGTGGTTATCGTTAGACTAAACCCTAGTGGTATTGGTACTAGGTTATATCGAAGGAAAATCATTTTGAGAGTATCGAAGCGCTGTCCGAGTGCTGAGTCATCACCTTTCAGGTGAGTGCATAGTTACTTTCAGCTTACACATAGATATGAAGTATTTTATATATATTACGTGCTATGTGTGGATACTATCCGAATACTTGCTATCTATGCTGGATGAACATTGTTATACATGTTTTCAATGATTTAAACTGTATATGTATTTTATATCTACGAAAATGTTGGGGTAAAACATGGGTAGATGTAATAGGTGATGTGTGATAAAATGATGAGAGGCCTCGATGTTGATGTTGTTGATTTTGTCATCTAGCGGAGTATGGATGACGACCACGGACTCTTCTAGACAGTCCAGTGGAACACTAACAGGCTCGCAACCTGTAGGTGTTTGTGAACGATGTGTTCACCGGTGTACTCCATCCCCCACATGGTTGCCTTTAGGACATTTATTGTTAAGGAATCCCCTTTGCATTAGTGTCCATCCCGATGATGATCCTTAGGCTAGGTCCCTTATGATAGGTGTTTAGGGACGTAAAGTGAGGATAACGGGAACGGGTAATCGGGTTATTATTGATTGATGAAATTAATAAACTTATTTATTGTGGGTTGAAAACCCTATGTGCTCACCAAGCTCCCAAGCCTGACCCACTCAGTTTTATGTATTACGGGTAGTGGCGCTTGAGCATAGATATGATGTTTGGACGAGGGATTACGGATATAGGCCTGTAGATATGAAATAATGTAGTAAGGCTTATATTGTACTGTTTATGCTTTTGACCTGTACGAACATGACATCCCAAGTCTTTTAATGAAATACATTTCTATGGAAATGCTTTTGATAAATCTTTATCATATTTTGTTTTGGGACAAATTCCGCAACACTTTTATTTAAAATGTTACTCTGATTTTTACACAAACCATAAACAAAATCGGTCTTTTCTGGCCGTGATTTTGGGGATGTCACATCCACACCTCTAGGTATTTGTTTATGGAATTCTCATGAAGTTTTCTTGTTCACTAGAATTTAGTATACTACATACATATACTTGACCTTAATATTCTTAGGTTCTCCTAAGAGCGCTTTTTAATAGTACCATGCATACATGACTATGCATAAAATCAAACTTAGTAGTTCGAAAGGTTGATCCTACCCTAAGGAAACACTCAAAAAAGAACATGCAATATGGCCATATCAAAGTTTCTAAGCCTATGTCATGCTAGTTATGTACAATAAATGCATTCAATTAACAAGTTGCCTAGATGGTTCTAACTGAACATTTCTATATGACAATTTCCGATTCACTTGCATTTAATAAGAACATACCGGCACATGTTACATAAGGTAATCATCCTCATTTAGACATTTCAATCATGCATAAGATCAAATACATAACCATCAAATTTCTAGCATGTAGCATCACATAAAGCACATAAATAAATAATGTATGTCTAAATCCCTCAAACCATGCTCTAATATCATTTGTTACCCCCCTTTGGCACATACCACAATATATGTTCGCTTTGGGCTCCCAACATGAAAACTTCCTAGTGGGTTACCCATCCTAGAATTTCTCTCTCATGTGAATTTTTAACTATAGAGTTCTTATGGAATCTATTACCCCTACAACTTTAAAATGCGTTGTGTCTGGAAAGAGACCCATACCCCTTATATTGAATTCCTAGTTCTCTTTCCTAACCGATGCAAGATCGGGTGCAAGTAGTTACCTAACTTCACCCTTCCCGTCTTTATTAGGTTCAATGTCCCTGGTGAACACATCGACTCAATAACTAGCTCTGATAACATTTTAAATCTCCTTAAATATTTTTAATTAATTAAAACGCTATGATATGACCTTATTTATCTATGTATTTTAGACCATTATCCTAGTATATTTTAGTAAAAATGTTATCTTTTAAGATATATGATACTTAATATTCTTTGAAATGTTCAAGTATAGTTAAAATGAGAGCTAGGGTGCAAAAGGAGGTGAACCGAGCTGAAAAGATGCACAAAAGGATGTTTCTGGATAGATTGACCTCTATTTAGGGTTTTGGCCATATATAATGAATCTTAACTCCGATTTAGGAGATTCCCAGTTCTCACATCGTGAAAAAGCTGTTTCCACGACATGGTGATTATCAAATTTGTGTACGTTACGGAATCCAGCTCCCACGACGTTGAAAATGCCTTTCCACGCAGTGGTGGTACTGTAACTATAAATTAATCTAAAAATTAGCCCTAATGATACATCTTTCATTATACTTCGCCTTAGGCAACAAGAAAACTTAGAGATGCTGTTTTGAGGGTGTAGAAGACGGTCAGATGAGCATTAAGCTGATATGGAGCGAAAATATGAGGGATTCAAGAGCTGATTCATGACAAGAATCATTTGGTTTGCAGTTTTACCCATCATTAATATTCCAGTTTTTTCATTTTTTTTTACTTTTTGAATTCGGTTGTTAAAACTTGTTGCTTTCATTTGTAGTAGATGAAACTCGATTTTATGTGTTGATTTCAATGATTTTTATTTTATTAGTGTCGATTTTAATTGTGTTTGATTTATCATCACCAATCATGTTAAAGTTATGATTTTTATTACGTATTGCTGAGTTATATGTATTTTAGATGACCAATATGATTACATTGACTTGAATCTTAACTGTTTTGTCATTATAGACTGTTAAGATTAGTGATTAAACAAATCCTAGGGCTTAGTAATACTAATTAGAGAGCTTAGATATCCATGCTATGCTTCAATTTATTTCTATGACCATTGATGAGAAACCACTAGATTAAATCCTTCATGTTCTGAATATACATTAAATTAATTATGTGTTTACTAATTACATAATCATTATTATGTTAGTTGTTCATTAATTATTAGTACTAGGAAATTCAAACAAGATAACTAGTCACATTAGAATTCAGTAACCAACTAATAAATCCATTGTACTATTAATAAAATTTACCATGATTTTGAGAAGTAATCCAAACTAAACCAAAGTACCTAAACTGATTCGTTTCCAATCACTTTATCTAGTAGTTTAGTTATTGATTTGTTTGAGATGTAATAATAAAACCCTCCTTTTTTACTACTTTTTTTTATTAGTATAACCTATAATCAAATATTCTAATGTTAATTCACTACCGTTCCCCTTGAGTTCGACACCCTTGCCTATCAAAACTATACTATACTCGATCAGGTTCACTGCTTGTAAGGAATAGTTTAGATGTGATAGAATAAGAATCATAAATTTAAAACTGGGGCATTAAAAAGACGCATCACGCTAATTAATTGTTATTTCTAGTATTTAAATCTCCTTATATTTATATTTCTCTATTGAATAATTAAACGGAAACAGGTGTTACAAATAGTGAAACTCTATTTATCTCTTGTCCCAATGTTGTTTTCACTAGATTTAGTCTGTTTTCAAATGTTGTGCCAATGCTATTTTCATAAGGCCCGATGATGTGTTTATTTTAATAGTGTATTAGGTTTGTCTTACAAGTAAGTTCCTAGTTTTTTACATTTAAGCCCATTTTGTCTCAAGTGTTTATCAACGTTTTACAATGAGTACTAAATTTATTTGACACTATATGGATAGAAGATCTCAAATATTAGCTACTTTTTTACCCTTGTAACCTCGATATGAAATCTGATTTCATCAACATTATATGGATGAAACATCTCATATATTAGCTTCACATAAATCACAAGGCGATCTCTATTAATGATTGGAATGTACAAACATGACTTAAAATATATTATCATAAACATCTCCATTCAATAATAAGAAACAAACTCCATGATTTATCTTCTGGTGCTGATAGTGCCTTTAGTGGTCATTTAGGCCTCATAGTAACCTCAGTTAAATTTAGTACTCATTGTAAAATGTTGATAAGTAAATAAAAACATGAAAACAAATTTATGTAGCTACTTTGTATAGGATTTATAAATACTTGAGACACAATGGGCTTAAAGGTAAAAAATAACAACTTACTTGACAATTTATTCCAATACATTATTAAAATAAAGGATAAATTACACGGATGGTCCCTCTGGTTTAGGGTAATCTACGTGGTTGGTCCCTATAAAGAATTTTTAATGCGGACCATCCCTGATGGTTTGGTTGTTCCAATTTCGATCCCTGACCAACATGAAAAGACCAATATACCCTTATAGATTGTTTTAACTTATTGTTATTTTGTAACTTAATTATTATAAGATTTGTTATAAGTGTGAGCCCCACTCATTATTTTCTTCCTTCCTCGTCACCTCCAGGAACTCGAAACCCCTCCTTCATCGGCACCCACTCCGACATCATCCCTACCATCGCCCGTAAAACAACTATCACTATAGCCCCTGAAACTACCACCATTGCGTGCTTGAAACAACTACCACCGATCTGCGTTTTTTTGTTGCTATGAACTTCACTGAAACAATCGATCCTGAAAAACTAAAATCAGAGGAATCCATCAATGGTGGTGGTGACTCCTCCTCCATAAATAAATCCCAAAACCAAAATCATAAGAAACACAAAATCAAACTGATGCAGAATCAGACGAACATCAAACGAAAGAAAAATTGAACTTGAGAAAAAAATCAAACCAGAATCCAAAAATCGGGGATTAGGGTTAGTTCACCGAAGCTGAGATAGGGAGAAGAATGAGGATAGGGTTTTTGGTTTATGATTTGGATCCGTTCGGCGGAAATACCCAGAGCTACGGTGACGACGAGATGTATCACACATTGCACATTCCTCCGATGACCAAAATCTTGTTGATTTTCGTTGCCATTTGTTTTTCAGGCAAACATTATTTCTTCAGTGAAGATAGGGTTTTATTGGTTGCTGTTTTTTGGAGATTTAGTGAAGTCGCCGGAGTTGGGATGAAGGAATCGAAGATGGGAGAAAGGTCGAGGGAAGAAGAAGACTGGATGGGGCAAGGAGGGAGGGACCCACATGCATTTTTTATTTAAATAAGATAATAAATAAATAAATAAAAATTTAATAAAGAAATGGATAAGGGTAAATTAGTTTTTTTTAGAACGGACAAGGACCAAGCATGCAACAAAAATATAACGTAGGGACGGTCCGAGTTAAAAAAGTTATTAGAGACTAACCACACAGATTACCCTAAACCGTAGGGACCATCGATGTAATTTACCATAAAATAAACATAAAATCATACATTTTCAAAATAACCTAAGGGTAGTCTTTGAAAACAAAATTATTGACAAGAGGTAAATTTATGAGCTTCGTCGTCATAATAGCAAAATTCGATTTCAACATTCTTTACTAAATTTATGCTCATAATACTTGAAGAAGAAGCAATTTCATGGGAACTAATATGGTGTACAAGAAGAAGAAAAAGCGGAAATGTGATCTTGAATTTTAGAACCGGTTGTTGTTTTAGGTGACCAAAGCTTATGACACATGTAAGTTAGGAGGATTTAGGGTTACCCGTTGGTAACCGGATCCATTAATGGAATATTAAAAAATAGGTTACGGTTAAATTTATTTTGAAAAAAAAGTTTAGGTTTAAAACGGGAAAAATACAAAATATATGGTCTTTTGTGGAATAAACCCGTTTTACCTGCTCGTAACCAGTTTCAAAACTGAAATAACAAGAAGGAATTTGTAGAATTCAGTCTTTTTGATAAAAATAATAAATACAGTATGTGATAAAAAAACCAACATATAAGGTGTTTTATGGAATAAATCTTATATATTATTAGGAGGTGTTTGGTAGAGGGAAATAAAATTAGAGAAAAGGAATCAATTCTTATTCTCTTGTTTGGTTAATAAAAAATAGGGAATTAAGAAATAAATCAATTCATTTTCCATCAAAACAATTCCTTATTAAAAATAGAGAAAATGAGAGAAAAGACAATACGACCTGGGTCGAGAATTAGAATAAAAAAAGCGGAGAAATCAAATCTCATCCTATTCGATCCTCATTACCTACATTTGATCAGATTTTCTTCAACAATTTCATCGCATCATAATAGATTTCATGCATTCGGCCAACATTCTTGCCCTACTATTTTCCTTTATGCATATTGGATTTCACACAACTAACGACTTCACTGGGTTGCTCCTTCTTGTCGATTTTGTCGCCATAGTCTTTCAGTTCAAGGTATGCCTGCACGATTCTTGTTAATCTTACTATGAAATATGTTTTGTGAAATCTATTTTTAGTTCCTGTTCAAGAATTCCTTTTTTGAATTTTGTATGAATAGCACTTTTGTGTATGTTTGAATCTTGCTATGTTGAATCTATTCTTGGTGTTTGAATCTATTAGTTTAGTGTTGATTGATGATCGATGGTCATTTGTGTTGGATTAGATGTCTAAGCCCATAACTATTTTGGTATGTACTTTATTTGATTATGAGCATGGACCTTTTAAGTTGCCTTCACTCATGCAACTTGATAGAATGATAAATGGTGAGAGAGAGAGAGAGAGGAGTATTATTTATATGAATAATAAATTGGTACTCAGAATGGTTTTATAAATATATTATAAGATTAATATATTATTTGGAAATTATATTATTAATTAGTAACTACTCAGAAATTAATCTAGTATTAATTTTGGGATTAAAGGAATTGATTAATAATGGAGGGACTAATTATGTAAATCCGTAATAGTTATAGTTTGGGCTTATGAACCATATTGATAAGAGGTGGACAAAAATCAATGGGAAGCCCATAGAGTTTTCGTCCAAGGGCCTATCATATGAGGGTCCATGGATTGCTTAAGGCCTAAGCTAGGAAATTAGGGTTTCCACCTGAAAACCCTAATAGTGTCAACTATAAATATACCCTCTACATATGCTTTTCCAAGAGAACCCTGGCCGAAAATCTTACCTCTCCAAGTCTTCCTCTGCATAGAGTGTTTGTGACTCCATTAGAGGTGCAACAATTGGGGCACTAAGCTTTCAATGGTCAAGGAGTTCTTGTTATTACAATATAACAACTAAGTTAAGGTGCTGACCCTTGTTTAAGATAGTTTTCGAAATTATATGCTAGTTCATAGGATTATTGCTTTGGTGTTCATAGTTGTATGTTCAATAGAGAAAAACCTAGATCCAAAGCAATTAGGGTTGCATGTACACCATATAAATGTTGTTATGCTCAAAAGCCATCAATGATATCAGGGCCTAGGTCGTTTTTCTATTGAATAGAGGCAAAAGTGAACTGCCAAAAGATCAAGAAATTGAAGTTTTTTCTATCTGATAGCTAGATTTGACGAGTTCATCTCTGCACTCTACGAGTTCCTTGCCCAACTCGATGAGTTAACTCATCCGGTGCCGAGATTTTCGAGTTTTTGGTTAGTTTTTGATTTTGATAATTACCATAACTCGTTTTTATTGTCTAAATTCAGTTTTTATGGTTGGTATTAGATATCCTTACGAAAATTGATGGATTTGGTTAAATATGGATAATATATGATTATTTTGATTTAAATATTTAACCTAGTAATTTTCGAAAAAGTTTTAAATTATAACCTTTTGGTTTTATAGTTTAAATTTGAAATTAAAGGTTTTAGTTTTTGAAAATTTAAATAGTTAAACCATAATGTTTTGAAAAGTTTCAAAATTTACCCTCAACTTTTGGAATTAAAATTTAATTAAAAGGTTTTAGTTTTCAAATATTAAATTCTAAAACCCTAGTGGTTTGAAAAGTTCAAATTACACCCTTATAGATTTTATTAAATTAATTAAGTGTTTAATTAAAAGAGAAAATTAATAAATCCATAATAATATGGTTTAAGTTTAGTCAAATTAAAAGTCTAATTTATTAATAGACTAAACCACTTAGTATTTTAAATGTATAAACTACACCCTTATACTATATAAAATTAAAAGTCTAACATATTATATATGTATAAGTAAAAGGTCAGTCTTACCGTTAGTAGGCTTCATTCACAAAGCTGGTCTATAAGGGGTGTTTAAGAAAATTGCCTATAAAATGGCGATTGAATGGTTGTCTACTCGCACCCACCACACTCTTGACTAGTGGAGGGTCGTTAGCCGAACGGGTAGGATAGGAAACAAACTTTCCATTATAATTATAATGAAATGCCAAGTAACTAAATATTTTATAAATTCACAATCTTAGTTACTTAGGAAAAAGGTGAATTTGGTGCTAATCCATGAAATTGCACATTACACCTTGTTGGTCGTTAGTGGAGCGTGTATGGTTAACCGGCACACTAATATGAGACTAATGAAGGATGGAAATGGGTAGCTTGTAGATTATCATAGATCAATGGAGTGTGTGTGGTTAACCTGCATTTGATTAGGTGATAGATGTCTTCGATTGTACCAAGCTAATTTGCATGGTTATTCACACCTTGTTTGTGATCCTCGGTATCCCAGTAAAAAACTTGAAGAGCATAATCAAGATTAAACATGCCATTGAAAAGTTTAATGTATCTCATAGAATCTAGGAATTTCAATTCATTTAAAACCTAATGTCACACCCCGAAACCGATGAACGTTCCGGGGTGGAGGACGTCATGTAAAGTATCACAACCAATGTACATAGTAAGCGTAGTAAACACAGCCATTACATTACATAGAAATATTTACATTTGTTTGAAAGTAAAGTTATACATGATTATAGATATTTATACAACCAAAATGAACAAAAGTAAAGACGAGACTGCTAAAATGCTTCGTCTTCTCCAAAAGATCGCAGTGTACCTGTCTAATGTGGACCTGAGAATACAAGCAGTTTGAAAATCAGCATAAAGCTGGTGAGTTCATAAGCGGTTTGTTTTCTGAAAATGAACAAGTTTCCTTTGGTTTTCTGAAATAGTTGATATCCAAGAAAATCCCATATTTTCTTATAAGGAAAGTTTAGTTATCCATTTGTTACACAATTTGTTTAAGAGCAGTTATGTTATCCCAGGAAAAACCCTTATTTTCCTAAAAGTTGTGGTTGGTTCTTGGTTCGGGTGGCAATGTACTAGTATCTACCATACTTTTAGTATGAAGATAAGTATTCTGAAAGTCTGGTTATCTTATATACGAATGTCAAATATCTACTATAATTAAAAAGAATTTTATCTTTGAAACTCTAATTTCGCTCAGAGGAATATATTAATTGACGAAATTTCGAATCTTTGGTGACACTCAGAGACGTACAATAACTGTATTTTCGAAGTTCTGGTGACATCCAAAGGCGTGTTTTAGACGTATTTCCGAAACTCTGGTGACGTACATTAGCTGTATTTTCGAAGTTCTGGTGACATCCAAAGGCGTAATTTAGACTTATTTTTGAAACTCTGGTGACACTCAAAGACATACACTGGCTGTATTTTCGAAGTTCTGGTGCCATCCAAAGGCGTGCACTAGCTGTATTTTTGAAGTTTTGGTGCTATCCAAAGGCGTGTTTTATTAGTAATAATCCTAATTTTTGATTAGCATGAATTCTTCGTAAATTATAAAATATAACATAGATTATAACATTTTATAAAGAGATCTACAATTAATCTGAAAGTTAACTCTACAAGTTAAACGGTTGGTCAATACGGTTTCAGTGTTAAAAGCATACAGAATATGAAACATTTCAAAAGAAATAATAAGTTTAAGTACAAGATTTCCTTGTACTTTTGCTTGTATTCCCCCCTAAAAACATTGAAAAACACGGAAAAAAGTGTAGGGGTATGAACTCACCAGTCGAGAATTGTGTCGGCTAGGATGCTAAGTGTCAGTTCAGGGCTTGAACACGTGCGAGGTTCCTATGTAATATGATGAGGTACATAATTGTATCTATTTAGGCTTTGAACTACTAATTAATTGAGAATATACACTCCTAGGCACGAAAAAACTTCATTTCAAGTGTTAGGAGTGATCCGGGTAGCATCTAAGGGGGGTGTATGGCCTAAATATGGAGTTTGCTCTTCAAGAGTAAACTCCTAATGGAGATTATGGCCTTAATGACCATATCCCCATGAGTTTACAGGCGTAAACTCATGGGTGGTGGGTTCTTGGTTGATTAATGTTCTTACAACACTTGTGGGATGATGCTAGGTTTAGTTCAAAGGCTATGGAAAGGGATTTGATCAACATATTGACCATTTAAGGAGTTTACGGCCGTAAACTCTCATGTACCCTTTTCTTATGTGTTTTGGTGGTCGTAGGTTAAGTACAAGTGTTTCTAGTCCAAATTACAAGCCATGGAAGGAAGTTAGGGCACCATTTGACCACCTTATAGGAGTTTACGGCCTAGGAACCATTCCTTGGGGGTTTACGGCCATAATCTCCTAAGAGGATGGTTTTTTTTTCATGTTTAAGGTCCCTAACACAAAGGTGGATGGTTCTAGACATTATTCCAAGGCTTAGGAGGTGTTTAAGGGGCATCTTAACACCTTAAAAGGTGTTTGCGGCCTAAGAAAGGGTGTTTACGGTCCAAGCATGTTCAACGGCTGTAAACTCATGTTTACCCCTCAAATGTTAAGGTTTTGGTGTTCTAAGTCCAATCTTGTGAGCCCCTAAGTCATATCTAAGCTCCAGAAATGGTTTGGAAGGGTTTGGGGGCTCCAAAACCCCATTTATGTGTGTTTGCGGCTTGGGGAAGTTCCTGGGCCGTAAACACAAGTTCTTGGTCCTATTTCATGATTTAAACACGAATTTGAAAGCCAAACATGTTATACTATGAGATAGGATGGATTTCTTACCAAATTGGAGCTTGAAATGGATGATTTTTGATCAAAACATGGATTTGATGAGAGAGAGTAGAAAAGCCTCAAATGAGGTCCATTCAACTTTAAATATGGTTTGAGTTTGAGACCCGGTGGAAATCTACCCGATACTGATGTTAAACGAGGCTTATGGTCGTACCCGATTATTTTTTCGTAACCCGATGTGGTCGAAACTAAAAATTTTCCAAATAAACATTTGGGACGTTTTCACGTGTTTCTAATGGGTTTGGACACTCATGAGATTATAATAAAGGTCTAAATTTAATTAACTTAACCCAAAAGTTAACGGAAAAATCGGAAATACAAACGGTTTTATTAACGGGAACGGGTTACAGTGACGGAATAAATTACGGGTTGTCACACCTAATGTTCATTTTCATTTTTCATGGTGGAAATTGGTAAATTGTCATTTACTTACCGTAAAATAGTTTACAATTAGATTACGACATCCCTCTTCCGAATTGTGAAATATTGTATTGAGTCCTAGCCTTAATATTTCATTTGGGTGTTATATTAAGGATTGAATTAACTAACTTGAATTTCTCCCTTTTTGTAGATGTCTAGTTCTGACAATTATGGTCTTCCCAAATATTTTGGAAAAAGCTTTCCTCATGAAGATGATGTTCCACGATTCGATCAAGGAATAAGAGATCATACTTCACTTCCTCAACCTCCTCTAATAGTTCTCCCTAACCTACGTGTTCATCGACTTGAAAAGTTCAATATCACTCAATCCCTTTTGGCAAGCAAACACGAAGATGTAAGGTCTGTGTGTGCACATGTCTTAGAGATGAAGTCACACATTGACAGGTTGGGAATGTTAGGTGTCATTGTCTCTAGGAAGTTGGCTGTTGACTTGGTTCTTTAATCACTTGCTAAGTTATATAGTGAGCTTGTGAAATATTACTATATGAAAGACCATGACGTGACCTTGATTGATCTGACATATTTGTTAATCTCTGCCAAATCAGCAATGATTTGGTGCACTAGACAAGCGAATTTGTTTGAAAGATCAATCTTCCAAACTTCCATGGACATTAATAATGGAAACATTAGAAGTCCAAAAAAGTCTTCTCTTCCCAATGGAAAGGGACCGACCACAGTCAAATTGTTTAACCAAATGGTAAAGAGAAAGGCTAAATCTGAGATTGTCTTGTTTACCATTCTGAAAGAGTCTTTTTGTTCTATTGCCAAGAGAAGGGGAATTGGATGTGAAGCTGCCATATTTACCTAAAAGACCGCAAGGATGTAAAAGTCAAGATGTATGACTCTTCCTTCAGGTAAGTCCACTATCTAACTCAATTAAGTTCCCTTCTACAGATTCTTAATAATGATTTGATAAGATTGCATTTTGATGTGTTGTAGGATCCAAGAAAAGAAAGGAAGCTTAAAGGAAGAGTAAGTTGAGTCTGATCGCGAAGAGATGGATTTCGATCGCATGGTTCAATGATCGGATTTTTGAGCTGCTGCTAGGAGTTATGATAGATTGCTTAGGAATATTTAGCAACATAGTTTTCATTTGTACTTGCATTTTTAAGGACAAGTTTTTCTGCTCATTTTATAAGTAAAGAAAAATTTTGATTTTATCTTATTTTATATTTCCTTGCAATGGCATTTGTGATAATTGGTGATTATATATTTTTTAGCAATGTTGTTAATGGATTTTGTTCTTTTGTTTGTGGCAGTGTCAAGAATTTACCAAATAAGGAATGATTCTCATCACCCACGTTTCAATTGGACAGAAAATTGGAATCATGCGACTTGTATTATGTGATGAATGAGAACCTTCACCTTTGGGAAATTAGGACTAAACCCGTGTGCACATGTATATGTGAGTCAAGTGAAGGACTAGGGGATTTAGTACACATTGTTGTTCACTGATCAGGTCCACCACAAAGAACGATAAGACTATTCGTCATGATTTACTAAAAGTTTAGAAAATATGGTTATGCTTAGATGATTAAATGTAATTCTATTACCTTGAAAAGTTTCAAAGTATAGCAGATTGAATGAGAAGAATCAATTAGGCAGAAAGATAAAAGTTTCTCCAATCTGAAAGGAAAGGAGAATACTTTAGTATCGTGTTTTATGATCATCTTAATGATTATGGAACCATATCACGATTGAACCTCTAAGGACACCTAATCACATTTGTATGGCTAAGAAGAGGAATCAAGATTTGTTAAAATGGTTAAGTCAAGAATATGAGTCATACTTCGTTCCAAAATCAAGTCTTAGAGTCATACTTCAAGATTGTGTTTTGAGTGACATATTATGAGTAGGTTTATAACACCTCATGAAATATGGATTAGAAAACGTTTCCTTACTCTTTCACATTAGAAATTGGTAGTTGTGATGTCTTGGATAAGACAAAGACCAACTAAGACCAATTGTGTGAAGTATTTGTCTTGATAAGAACCCACACTAACTCTTTAATGTTTGTTTGTCAAGGAATGTTTCTTGACAGAAAATCTTATATGTAAAGAGGTAAGTGGGAGTCTTAATGGTCTTGAATAGTTCAAGAACAAATCAAGAATAAACCTATTGTTTATCGCTAGCACACGACTAGAGGTTTGTAACCTATCGTGTTTGACATATTCATATTATGTAGCCACTCCAGTTAAAGTTGATTATACATGTGAGTTCTATGAGTTCTCAATTGTTTGCATAAGGCAAAGCATCTGGATCAATGAAAGTTCATTGATCAGCATGGGTGACATGCTGAACAACTTGGAAGACATGGTAGGCCCTTATGTTGCCAGGTGGCTAGAAATTAAGATTGAACAAGTCCAGTCCATATGAGTTTGAATTTGTCATAGACCTTATTTTATGATAATGGTTGGAAATGACAGATTCACATGGATAGGAACACATATACCATTAAATCTAAGTGACAAGAAGTTTCTCTCTACTTCATGAAAATTATTGTGAGGAAACGTTTCCACTAAGTAGATTTTGAGGAGATAGCATTTGTGTTAATTGCGTTCCCAAATTCGATTATGACTACCACATCCCTTTTCATAGTTCGAATTGTGAGAAATGGAAAAAGTTTTAAACATTCGAAACTTATTGTTGTAAGTTCTGAAATTAGTTAGATACACATATGAGCTTTCTAATAAAAGGTGTATGAGCTTAGATAAAGTCTTATCGAAGCATCTCGTATCAGAAATCTGAATTTTGGTAAGCAAGTCAATAGGTATTGATTTCTAGAAGTCTAACTGATTTTTGGGTACATGTCAAAGCTAGTGGAAGCATAAGTGTTATGCTAGTAAAGATGTAATTATTATTCTAGTGGGAGCGTAATCATTATGATAAGTGTTGCGAGTTTGCAATGTTATATATGGGAAACAAAGTTGCAAAGTTGTAGAGTTTGAAAAGTTGTTTCGCTATAGTAAGGGAGAGGATACTTATACTTTATTTCAAATCTAAAAGTTTAGATTGAAGTATTAATTAAAATTAGTCATGGATTTATATGATTACCATGTTGAAATGTTTCAACATTGAAAACTCTCTATATATAAATATCATAGCAAGAGACTGATAAAGTATCGTGTCTTTATGTAAGACATTATGAATCGTGTCTCGTATGCTTCGTGTATAGGATCGATTGCATACACTATAATATTCATGTGTTCTTATTTTTCCAAATGCCAAGGGCATTAAGAGCGAAAAAGGACCAGAACCGGATATGACTAAAGTAGTTAAACAACTGTCAAGGACAATCTAGGGTTCGCTAAGGATTGGTCGCTTATGAGCAGTTAGAAGTATAGTAGTGGATGAACCATATCAACATTATTATGAATAGGTAGGATTCTATTAATAATGAGTTGTCATATGGAAAATATGGAAATGTTCCCATAATGGGAGTTAGATATTAAGAATCTATATTAAGATTAGAAACTTTTATGCAAGAAGAATGTTAATAGGAATGTACTTTGAATTCGAGACTTCGCTTCTATGAAATTGTTTTGTTTTCAATCTCCATTGGAATATATTGTAATAAGCAAAGCCTTTGTGACTTTGGTGTCTTGACATTACAAAAGGATCATTGCATCATAGTTTAGAATCTAACACATTCTAATAGTGGCAAGAATTTTTTATTCTTACACTTGCGATAAGGATTAGGAATTGTGAAATGAGAATCATTGGAAATGTGTTCAATTGATCTATTTCACAAAGAAAGGACCATAGGTAAACATAGTGTGCATGATTGGAGCATGGGATAACTATTGTTTTAATTTAAGTATTAAGTTGATTAGTCGAAACATTATACAATGAATAATGTGTAATCAATATGGTGATAAAATAATAAGTGTTTTATTTATATTCAAAAGTTTTGGAACCATATAGGGTTAGAATTATTCTTGTGTTTCACTTAGCATTTTTTATTGCCCAAATAATAAGATTATTTAAACATCCACAGTCAATCATACTTTGGAAGTAAGTAATGAGGTAAGACTATCATGAATCCGATTGTAGATTTTCTAAGTGTTTAGACATAGCAAAAGTTTGTTGCAGTGTTCATGAGTACTCCTGTAATAAGATTTGAGTATTGAATTAAACTCATGCTCATATGAATCACTTCATGGATTTTATCATGAGTGATTGTGTGACGATAACATCTTATATTCTTGAAACAGAGACATATGAGTTGTGGTTTACAAGTCGGTTGCACATTGATGATGCGTAAATGCACCAGTAACTTGGTGTTATAAAACTCATTGTTGTGTGTGACTATATACGTAAATTGAGCAAGCATATGAGTCGAAGTTTATCCGTTCCTTTTACCCTAAGAGGATAAAAGCGATATATGTGGTCCCCTCGTTGATTTAGTGATGACACCCTAAGCGCTTTGCCAAGCCTGGACTAAGTTGATGTGTTCAATTGTAGTCTGTTGACTATTGTGATAAATCGGAAGTTGGGAAACAACACATGGACGGAGAGAATGATTATAATCCATGTCTCATATCCACACGATATCTTGAAGAATGAAGGAATATATGATCCCTTAACTAAAGGACATATTACTGATAAGATCAGAATTTGACAACGGTTTTTGAAAGCTACGATTGCTAATCAGATTCAAAAGTCGTACTTTTAATAATAGTTATTAAACTTATCGAAGTGGGAGATGGTTGGATTAGGTGTCTAAGCCCATAAGTATTTTTGGTATGTACTTGATTTGATTATGAGCATGGTCCTTTTGGGTTGCCTTTACTTATTGAACTTGATAGAATGACAAGTGGAGAGAGAGAAAGAGAGAGAGAGAGAGTAGTATTTATTATATGAATAATAAATTGGTACTAAGAGTGGTTTTATTAATATATTATAAGATTAATATATTATTTGGAAATTATATTATTAATTAGTAATTTATCAAAAATTAATCTAGTATTAATTTTGGGATTAAAGGAACTCATTAATAATGGAGGGACTGTGTTGTAAATAAGTAATAGTTATAGTTTGGGCTAATGGACCATATTGATAAGAGGTGAACGAAAATCTATGGGAAGCCCATAGAGTTTTCATCCAAGGGCCTAGCATATGAGGGTCCATGGATTGCTTAATACCTAAGCTAGGAAATTAGGGTTTCCACCTGAAAACCCTAATAGCCTCAACTATAAATATACCCTCCACATATGCTTTTCCAAGAGAACCCTGGCCGAAAATCTTTCCTCTCCAAGTCTTCCTTTGCATAAAGTGTTTGTAACTCCATTAGAGTTGGAACAATTGGAGCACTAAGCTTTCAAAGGTCAAGGAGTTCTTGTTATTACAATATAACAAGTGAGGTAATGTTCTGACCCTTGTTTATGACAATTTTCGAAGTTGTATGCTAGTTCATAGGGTTATTGCTTTGGTGTTCATAGATGTATGTTCAATAGAGAAAAACCTAGATCCAAAACAATTAGGGTTGCATGTACACCATAGAAATGTTGTTATGCTCAAAACCCATCAACTTGTTACTTGTTTCTGCTCCAGTTGTATCATTGTATGGACAAAAGCAAAAAAAAAAAAAAAAAAAATTACAATTTCATATTTTAATTTTTTGTCTACTTTTGAACCATCAAAAATTACTCATACCAGCTTAGAATGAAGCAAGTTTTTTTTTTTTTTTTTTTTTTTTTTTTTTTTTTTTTTTTTGCAGATTGTACTACTTTTTGTTGTTTGTATTTTAAGATCAAGAAATAGCTTATTTGGTGAAGTTTTGGCTAAGTTATTCAGCAATAAACAGGGGCTGTTAAGGATGATGTCTAATCTTTCAACATTGTTTAGTTTTTTTCTCTAACTTTGAACCATCAAACAATACTAATATGAGCTCAGAATGAGATGATTGTTTGTTTTTTCAAATTGTACTAGTACTTGTTGTATACATTTTAGAATAAAAAAATAGCTTATATGGTTAAGTTTTGGCTGAGTTATTCAGCCATAAACAGGAGCTGTTAGAGACGCTATCTAATATCTCAACAGTGTTTGGTTTTTTTCTCTAACTTTGAACCATCATAAAAGCTTCATACAAGCTCGGAATGATGCGATTTTTTTTAAACTGTACTCCTCTGTCTTGTCTACATTTTAGAATAAAAAACAGCTTAATTGGTTAAGATTCGGTTGAGTTACACAGCCATAAACATGGGCTCTTATGACTGTTGTATAATATTTCAACACTATTTATAAAGTTTTTCCAACTTTGTGTTGGGTTTTATGTACTTTAACATTCCTATAATGCACATACAACCCTAATGCTTTGGATCTAAGTTTTCTCTAATTATACATGCAATATTGTTTTCCAAAGCATAAATCCTAAACTAGCATGCTAAGTAACATTTGAAACATAAAAAATAGTTAGAAGATTAGCATATGTAGTAGTTTTCTTATATTTGACCTTTAAGAGCCTAGCACCTCAAGTGTGATGCCTCAAATATCTTACAACAAACCAAGTAACAAGATAATGAACTTGAGAGAGAGGTTTGGGAGCTCAAATTCGGCTAGCTTCTACTCTAGTGTGCATGGGGCCGATTTTAGGGTGTTAGAGACTTCTTTTATAGCCTAGGGTTTCATCCATGTAAACCCTAACTCACCATGACTCTTCATATTTCATAGAACTTTTGGGTTAAACCTTCTTGGACTCTCATAAAGGTTTAGTCCAACTCTAATCAACATAGGTCATGGGTCCAACTATTAGTATTACTGATTTACCTAATCAATCCCTATAACTTTAATTAATCTCTTCTGATCACTAAATTAATACCAAATTAATTCTTGATCAATACTAATTAAATAATGTGATTTATCAGTTAATATATTATACTTATGATATAATAATAAATCATAATAACCTCTTTCTCAAGTATTCATCCTATCAAATTGTTCTAGAGTGTTGCAACCCAAATGGTCTATGGTATTATCGGATCAAGTACATACCAATTATAGTTATCAGCTTAGACACCTAATCCAAAAGTCTCCCACTTGGATAATGTGACAACCCGAAATTTGCATTCTATAAACCATATCAAGTCAATAGAAGATTAGAACAATTACAGAAAATTTCCAGACTTTTGGGTATATGTTGATTATTTCAGGATTTACACTTAAGGAGATATCAGGAGAGTGGATGCACTAGGGTTTTGTGCAACACTGTTATTTCAAAACCCTATGATATTAGAGTTCATTTTGTGAATAAAATATTTTCTGCCAAAAATCCCAAGACTATATATAGGATTCTGAACCATATTTATTCATTAGTTACATTTCCAACTAGAGAAAAGCCGAATTCTCTCTCAAGGATCTTCGGACTTTCGTTCCGGAAAGCGAGTACTTCTATCTAGTGTTGTTTTAAAGCTTCTTATATGCTTAATGCACTAGAAATCATAGGAAAACACTAAGATCTGTGAGTTTACCGCCCAAGAACACCTTGGGGAATAAACTCTTTTATAAGGGCCAAAGTGTGCCCAATGTCCCTCCAAGCCTTGGAACTCAACCTAACCATGACATGTTTAGACCACAAAATCATTAAGAAACAAAGGCTAGAAGTGAGTTCACGGCCAAGGATGTTCTTGGGCCGTGAACTCCATTTTTAGGTGTCAAAACACCCTAAAAGCCTTCTTTAAGCCAAGAGACTAGTTTAGACACGTACCCTAATGAGTTTAGGACTAACAGACACCATTAGAACACCAAGAGTAAGGTGTTCACGATCCAAGAAGTTCTAGGGCCGTGAACTCCAAACGATAGTGCCAAATGGTGCTATAAACTCTTCTAAAGCCTTGTGCAATAGCCTAGTTTAGTTCCTAGTTAAATTAGAGACTTGAAAACAGCACAAACACCCTCCCAAGGGAGATTACGGCCGTAATCTCCAAGGGATATGGTCCCAGGGCCGTAAACTCCTAAAAGGAGTTATATTATGCCCTAAACTCTTCCATAGACCAAGCCATTAAGTAGGAATGCTTCTTAGGGCCTTATAGAGCATCAAACATCAAATGGTAACATAAGTATGAGCTTACGGACATAAACTCATGAGTTTATGACCGTAAACTCATTTAGTAGGATCATTAGGGCCGTGAACCTCATGGTGGAGTTTTTCTTGAGCCCTACACACAATAGCTTTCCCTACAAACACTTAGATGCAATCCTAGAGGCTAATAACACTTGATAAAGGTTCTTAGCATGTCCTAGGGTGTCTTGACTTGTTTATTAGTTGTTTATAGACTAATTTGATACATATATGTGATATTATATGTTAACTAGGATCATAGAGTGTGTTGAAGACTTCACTTGACACCTAGCAGTACTACCTCTTCGGTTCATCCGTATCACCCACCACAGGTGAGTTCATACCCCTTAATCAATGTTTTAACTGTTTTTAAATGTTTTATGGGAGGGGATACAAGTAGAATCATGCTAGTTACTATATCAATCACATGTGATTAGTAAGCAGCATTCAAATGATTGGCTACTCATTAGCCGTTTTACCAAACAGTTTCCTTCAAGTGTTTTTCATAAACACTTTATATGTTTAAAACTCCTTATTAAACTGTACATTTTACTCTGTATGTATCATTTCAAACTCATTTACAATTGTGTTTCAAACAAATGTTTCCTTATACTTAAACTGTTTTATCAAACCCATGCTTCCAACCCGTTTTATAGATTGACATCAAGTCGATCTTTTCTTAGATATTAATTATGTTCAAACGTTTTACAAAACTTATTTTATGCTTTTATATTAGAAATTGCATGCCTATATATGTATAGTTATATAAGAAATGTTTAAAAGACTTAGGAAGGCTATCCACCCTATTTCCTTTTCGCACTTGGGTAGCAAGGGTATGCATCCATGTTCTTACGTACCAGTTAGATTATGTCACACCCCAAAACCAAGAACGGCGGAAACGATTCGGGGTGGAGGACGTCATGTGAAGTATCATAACAGCGTAAAGTAGTAAACAAGCAACAACATCATCCATTGCATTAAAAGTAAAGTTTTAATACATGTGTGTTCTTTCATAATGTACGATAATAAAATGAATAATCAAAATAAGGCGAGTCTTGTCTGTGCTCCATCTTCTAAAAGACATGGCCACCGCACCTGTCTAACCGATGACCTGAGAATACAAGTTATTTTGAAAGCGAGTATCAGCTTTAAAGCTGGTGAACTCATAAGTATTTATGTGTTATTGTCCTGTTTTGGAATGCTGTTTAGAATGTCGTATAAATCCTTAAATAAAACAGTTGATATAAGTATGAAATGTGGTCTTCTACCAAGACCCGAATGTTTTGTTATGACAAAGTAAAATGATAGGTTTTCCTTTCTATTGACTAGTACTAAAAGTACTTAGTCTAACTCATCGTTTATGTCAATATATCACAAAATAAAGTAAAATAGGAACATCATATGATAGTCTTCTACCAAGACCCTAATGTTCTGTAAGTAAAATGATAGTTTTTCCTTTCTATTGACTAGTACTAAAAGTACTTAGTCTAACTCATCGTTTATGTGAATATATCACAAAATAAAGTAAAATAGGAAAATGATATGATAGTCTTCTACCAAGACCCTAATGTTCTGTAAGTAAAATGATAGTTTTTCCTTTCTATTGACTAGTACTAAAAGTACTTAGTCTAAGTCATCGTTTATCTGAATATATCACAAAATAAAGTAAAATAGGAAAATGATATGATAGTCTTCTACCAAGACCTAAACGTTTTGTAAGTAAATGATAGTTTTTCCTTTCTATTGACTAGTACTAAAAGTACTTAGTCTAACTCATCGTTTATGTGAATATACCACAAAATAAAGTAAACAAGAAAAAACATAATCCTGTAAGTGCTATGCCTGGGTGACCAGGATTAACACGACATCGCCGAAGCGAAAGGTATACCCTATGAACATCCGAAGATTGTCTCCTCACCCTCTGTAGCGGTAGCAGGGCGGAGGGAGGGTTAGTCCCGATGTCGATCTCTTAATACAGATCGTTAACCTAATGATCCTCCGAAGATTCACATCTCATCCACTGTTGCAATAGTTGGACAGAGGAATGGTTAGTTCCGATGTCGATCTCTTAATACAGATCGATAACCTAATGATCCTCCGAAGATTCACATCTCATCCACTATTGCAACAGTTGGACGGAGGAATGGTTAGTTCCGATGTCGATCTCTTAATACATATCGTTAACCTAATGATCCTCCGAAGATTCACATCTCATCCACTGTTGCAACAGTTAGACGGAGGAATGGTTGGTTCCGTGGCCGACTCCTAATATCAGAAACAACCTTAGACATCCTTAGATGTTCATCACCCAGTGTTGCTAACAGTTGGGTGCCGGAATGGTTAGTCCCGTATAGACATCCCATTGAACAGGGATAGGCAGGAAAATTTACACAGAAGGTACGAATAAATCTTCCTAATAACTCTAGGTACGAGTGTCCAGGTAAGTGAATACAGGATGATGTATCTAAGTATCAGTATTCATGTATGGTATTCATGTAAGCATATTCAGATAAATGTAGCTATGTAAACGTACTCATGTATCATGTAATCCTAGGTAATTGTACTCATGTATCATGTAAGGTACTGGTATAGGCTCATGAATGAACTGACTCTTGTGTGATTCCTTGTAACAGGAATAATGTTTTGTTTCATCTAACTATCCCTATGATAACTAACTGGAAGTAATTGATTGTTCAAGTAGATTTATGCACCCTCGATACACCAGGGTGTGGGAAACTGAACGAAGGATGGAAACTATAACATCAATACATATATAAGAACATATGCGTATAAGTGTATTTTTGCTCAAGAAGGTAAAAATAATGGTTTTGCAAGATATCTAGGAGTTTTGAACAATACTTAAAAGTGACATGATGTCATTTTAATAAACATTTCAAAACTAATACTTTTGTTCTCAACGTATTTTAAGATAGAAAACCATTTCATGTGTCACCTTTTGAAATATGTGAAATCTACTGAGTGAAAACACAGTTATAAAATACATAAGATTGATTTAATAACATACTGTTTTCTACTTGTATCCCCCCCCCCCCATTAAAGCATTTCAAATCATTTAAAACATTGATTAAGGGGTATGAACTCACCTGTAGATGGTGATTTGGATGAACCGGACGGTGTAGGATTGTTTGGTGTCAAGTGAGGATTTGTACACACACTACGATCCTAATGAACATATAATCACACATATTTGCACTCAATTAGTCTTAAGTTACTAATTGATAAAGCTAAGACATCCTAGAACATATTAAACACTTTATATAAGTGTTATAAGCCCTAAGGGTTGCATCTAAGCTATTGTGGGACAAGGTACTTGGGTTTAGGGGTCCAAAGGACCCTATATATGAGTTTACTCTCCATATACCATCACTCATGGAGTTTACGGTTGTAAACTCTTGAGTTTACGGCCGTAAACTCCCAACCATGGGTGTATTGTGTGTTTTGAAGTTCCAAATGATTCCTAGAATTATTCCAACTTGGTGGTTAAAGTTTGGGAAGGGTTTAAGGCCTAGAAACACTCCTTAGAGGAGTTTACGGACCCAAGGCCATTTCCTTTGGAGTTTACGGCCGTAAACTCCCTTGGAATGGTGTGTTTGTTGCTTTCAAGTCTTTTGCATATGTAGGATAGGTTCTAGACTTTTACCTAAAGCATATGAAGGCATTAGGCACACTTTGGTGCCCTTCTGTCATGTTTACGGCCCAAGAACCATGTCTTGGCCGTAAACTCACTTTGGAAGGTGATTTTGATATGTTTTGGTCCTTGATTTAAGTGGGAACAATTCCTAGTAAATGTCCAATGCTTTAGGTGCCTTAAAAGCACCATTTTGAGCTTGAATTTGGAGTTCACGGCCTAAGATACTCTTGGGCCGTAAACTCCCAAACTTGGGTGATTCTTGCTTTCATGTCCCTAATACACTTATAAATGAGTCTAAGGCAGTAGCATAACACAAGGATCGGTCTCGGCTTTGTTTCGGGAGTTTACCGCCCAAGAACACCTTGGGGAGTAAACTCCTAAATCTAGTGATTTAGCCTTCTAAATCATGTTATTAACACATAATAAGCATTCTAGAACTACTAGAGAGAGGTACTCACGATTTGGGATAAAAACCTGAAGATCCGTGAGAGAGAAAATGTCTTTTCTATAGTTGGAAATGCGAATAATGAATGAATTTGGTTCAAAATTCTATTTATAGTCCTGAGATATTTTTGGCAGAAAATATTTTTATTCCTGAAATGATTTCTCATATAACAGAGTGTTGGAATAACAGTGTTGCACAAAACCCTAGTGCAACCACTCTCCTGATATCTCCTTAAGTGTAAATCCTGATAAACTGCCAAACTTATACCCGAAGTCTGGAGTTTCACTGAATCTGTTCTAACCTCTATTGGCTTGATATGGTTTGTTCAGAATGGAAATTTAGGGTTGTCACTGATTACTAGTAAGCTACCATATGGGTAGTTTAGGAAGATACTAGAACTATTACTAGAACACGATATCATACTATGAGTCAGTTCATTCACGAGTCAATACTTGCTAGATGGAGAGAACGTACATTACAGCTAGTACATACAGTACATTACTATACATGCTAGATAGAGAGAGAAAACACATACATTACATATACATTACATTAGTTAAGTGAGCCATTAAACGGGTCATGGCACTACCTGCGATGACCGTTTTTGTGTCCAGAATCTCCTTAATTGGGGAGCGTATGAGTTTGTGTATAGATCTATATTGGATTGACTATCCTACGCCTTGTTGCTCGCTACAATGGGACTTGCAAGTCTACGGGTGCCAAATGTCATTTCTTACGGCGTCTTACATCTACGTTTTACTATAGTCGGTAGCACGATACAGGTCGATCACATGTTACTTTAAATTACATTAGATTTAAGGTAGTTAGTACGGTAGTAGTTAGATACTACACCGTAGTACTGTTTCATTTTCCCATTACATTCACTTCGTGAACATTCACACGACGCACGGTAATGTAGAAACTATATTTTTGGTTAATGATAGTCAGATTTGGGAAAATAAACACTGTTACAAGAGCCACACACACAGACACTAGATGCCTTGGTAGAAGCATACGATTAGTAGGAAACATAACGCTTCCTAGGATCATACAAAACATTTTCATACTTACAGTTCATATACATTTTCAAAACTTACAGTTCATATACATACAAATACTTACATACAAATTAAGACACTAAAATACTTATGATCACACAAGCTTTAAAGCTGATACTCTCTTTCAAAATAACTTGTATCCTCAGGTCAACCATAGACAGGTACCGATGCAAGGTTTAGAGAAGATGGAGCTCGATCAAGACTCGTCTTTCATTTTGTTTATACTTTAGTGTCTATTATAATTTGACAGAACACATGTATTAAAATTATATTATTAATGCAATGGATGATGTTGTTGCTTGTTTACTACTTTTCATAGTTGTGATACTATACATGACGTCCTCCGCCCAAGAACGTTTCCGCCGTTCTTGGTTTTGGGGTGTGACAGATAATTCTAATAACTATAACTGCCAATGTAACTTTCAAATCTAATTAGCAATCATAGCTCTCTAAAAGCAATTGTCGAATCCTGACACACCATTTAGATAAGGGATCATATAATCCTCTATTCTTTTAGATATCGTGTGGAAAAAGACATGGAATAAAGTCATACACATTGTCCAACAGTTTGTTTCCCGATTTATGATTTGTTTGACATAGAATTTAATTGAACACATAAATTTAGTCCTAACCGGGCCTGACACATTAGTCAAAACAAAATCATCGAGGGGCCCAAGATATTGCTTTTACTCCTTCTTAAGATAAAAGGAACATATAAAATTCGACTTATATGCTTGTACTAATTACTCGTTAAATCATAAACAACAATACATTTTATAACATCAAGTTATTGATGCGTTTTTGCAGTATCAGTGTCCAACCAACTCATATATCCCGGTTTGAAGACTATACAATATTATCATCTCATAATCACTCGTGATAAATTCCTTGAAGTGATTCATGTGAGTGTGGGTTTAATCTAATACTCAAATCTTATTTCAAGAGCACTCATGAATGTTTGTAGCAAACTTTGCTATGTCTAACTCCTTAGACAATCTTATAAAAACCCATTCATGACAGTCTACTTTCATAACCTACGTCCAAAGTATGATCGACTGTGGATAGTTTGATTAATTTTATTATTCTGGAAGTCAAAACATGTAAATTGAAACAATAGTAAATAATCGACACAAGATAGTAACTTTACTCATATATAAAACTCCTTTTATTCAATCATCAAATGTCAATTACATTTCAGCTATTACAAGTTTCTAAATATCTATCTAATCATAAAAACTAACATTGTCCTTCAGCCCAATACTCCTTGCATGCAGCAAGTGATTATCCCTGCTTAGTCCCTTTGTAAGAGGATTTGTCGAGTTCTTCTCTGATGATATCCTCTTTATTACGAGTATTCCTTCTTCTACTCGATGCCGTATAAGGTGATATTTTCTATCGATGTGCCTAGATCTACAATGATCCATTTGTTCCTTGGCTAAGGCAACTCCACTTTCGTTGTCACATGAAATATTCATAGGCTCCTTTACAGCTGGTACAACTCCAAGGTCTCCAATCAAGTTTATCAGCCATATTGCCACCTTTGCTGCTTCGCTTGCTGCTATGTACTCTGATTCACACATTGAATCAACCACAGTTTCCTAATTGGAACTTTTCCATGTTATTGCTCCTCCATTCAGGGTAAATACCCATCCTGACTGAGAACAGAAATTATCTCCGTCGGTCTGAAAGCTGACATCACTATACCCTGTCACTCTCAAGTCATCACTCCCACCGAGGGTAAGGACTCAGCCCTTAGTCCTCTGCATGTACTTACGAATATTCTTTACAATAGTTCAGTGCATTCTACCAGGATTCCCTTGACATCTGCTTACCATGCTCAAAGAAAAGGACACATCAGGGCGATTACATCATATCATACATGATCGAGCCAACTTCAGAAGCATATGGTATTCGTCTCATTTTTGCTATCTCAACATTTGTACTCGGGCTCTGAGTCTTACTCAGTTTGGTATTGCTCTGGATAGGTAATTCTCTTTTCTTGGAATTCTCCATGCTGAAACGTTTCAGCACCTTATCCAAGTAGGTACTTTGACTAAGTCCAATTAGTCTTTTACTCCTGTTTCTCAATATCCTTATCCTTAAAATGTTACCCGCTTCTCTGAGGTCCTTCATAGCAAAACACTTCCCAAGCCAGGACTTCACCTCCTACAACGTTGGGATGTCATTTCATATGAGCAATATGTCATCTACATACAATACCAGAAAGATAACTATACTCCCACTAGCTTTGACATATGCACAAGACTCATCCTCGCTTCTCGAAAAATCAAAACTCTTTAACTTTCTCATCGAAACAAAGATTCCATCTGCGAGATGCTTGTTTCAATCCATAAATGGATTTCTCAAGCTTACACACTCTATTAGTTTATTTTCATTGAAAAAACCCTCTGGTTGATTTATGTAAACATCTTCAGCCAACTTCCCATTAAGGAAACTGGTTTTGACATCCATTTTCCTTATTTCATAATCATGAAATGTAGCTATGGCTAGCGTAACCCTTATATATTTAATCTTTACTACTGGTGAGAAGGTCTCATCATAGTCGATTCCAGGAGTTTGAGTAAAGCCCTGTGCAACCAATCGTGCCTTATAAGTGTGTACTTTCCCATCCATATTGATCTTCTTTTTGAAGATCCATTTGCACACAACTATCTTACGACCTGGTACATTGACAACCAAATTTGAAACTTGATTGTCATAAATGGACTGAATCTCGCTGTCCATCGCCTCTTTCCATTTTGCACACTCGAGGTTTGTAATGGATTCCTTGTAGTTGTTAGGTTCATCCAAATTTACCAGTGTACTATCACTGATAAATGTATCACCTTCAGTAGTAATATGGAAACCATAAAACTCAGGTGCCTGTCTAACTCTACTGGAACGCCTCAAAGGTAAGGACTCGTCAATTTGTTCAACAAGAGTTTCCTCCTTGGGTTGATCGCTAGTTTTTGAGGTTCCTTCATCAATTAACTCTTGAAACTCTTCAAGGTCAATTTGCCTCCCACTATCCTCTTGGTATATGAGTTCTCTCTCTCGGAAAACACATCTCCTTGCAACGAAGACAACATTGTCACTCGATGTATAGAAGAGATATCCAAAAGAATTCTATGGATTGCAATTGAAAATACAACATTCACTACGAGGTTCAAGTTTTTTGTGAGTTTTTCACCTTACGAAAGACTCGCAACCCCAAACCTTGATATGTTCTAAGGAGGGAACCTTCCTGTCCACATCTCGTGAGGTGTTTTGGAAACCTTTTTAGTTGGGAATAGATTAAGGATATGGGCGGAAGTCTCTAAGGAATACCCCCAGTATGAGATAGGTAATGAAGCTCGATTCATCATGGAACGAACCATGTCCAACAAGTTTCGATTGTGCCTCTCAACCACACCATTAAGTTGTGGTTTCCTAGGTGTTGTGAAAAAATTCCACATTCCTTAAGATAGTCGTGGAACTCGATACTAAGATAGTCTCCTCCTCGATCAGATCGGAACATCTTTATCTTGCTGCCCAATCGATTCTCCACTTGTTGCTTAAACGCTTTGAACTTTTCAAAGGTTTCTGACTTATGGTTGATTAAGTAGACATACCTATATCTACTATAATCACAAATAAAAGTCACATAGAAGAAGTTAGTATCTCTTATGGAAAATCTGAAGGGTCCGCACACATCGGTGTGTATGAGATCCAACAAACCCTTACCCCTTTCACAAGAACCAGTGAAGGGTGACTTGGTAATCTTTCCAAGCAAATAGGATTCACATGTTTCATCTGCCTTTAAGTCAAATGGCTCCAATACTCCATCCTTTTGGATTTGGGCTATGCGCTTCTTGTTGACATGTCCAAGAGGACAATGCCATAAGCATGCTTTATCCAAATCATTGGATGAATCAATATGCAACACATTATTTCCTAAGTCATATAAAACCATCACAATTTCATACACACCATTACAAGGTAATGATTCAAAATAAAATGAGGCATTATAATAAGCATTAATACTAACAATTTCATTATTAAAAGAAAAGGTAAAACCTTGTTCATACAAACCATGAAAGGAAATAATATTTATCGCCATATCAGATGAGTAGCACCAATTACTCAAATTTAAATTTAACCCACTACTAAGCAAAAAAAATATAAACTCCAATCTTGGTGACATGCGACTTTTTCCCCATGATCAAGTTCATCTTCCCATTCTCCACATCCCTACTTCTTTTTAGACCCTGCAAATTAGAACATGTGTGAAAAGCACATCATGTATCAAGGACCAAAGAATTAGCATGTGATGAGTTATTAGACAGAATAGTATAAATACTTGCAAAAGTGGGCTTGATCTTCCCATCCTTTATGTCCTGCAAGTACTTGGGGCAGCTTAGCTTCCAGTGCCCTTTTTCAAGACAATGGAAGCACTCGACTTCTTTTGGATTGGGAGAAGGTTTAGCAGATCCAACTTTGGTCCCACTAGAAGAGGATCCATCATGGGACTTTCCCTTGTGGCTCTTAGAGGGAGCCTTTCTCTTCTTTCCCTTCCCATGTCTAATTGCCAAGACAGGGGCAGTAGTAGTATGAGTAAAAACTTTTAGACTACTTTCAGCAGTCCTTAAAAGGCCTTGAAGCTTGCTTAGAGTGACCTCCTTTTTTCATATGATAGGTCATATGAAACAAATCATAACACGGAGGTAAAGAGTGTAGAATAATATTAGTGGCCAACTCTTCATCGAAGTTGACATTCAACTTCAGCAAGCGGTCCACAAATATTTGTATCTTCTGCAAATGGGCCATGATGGACTCTCCATCCTTCATTTTGGTTGTAATCATGGAAGCTATGATTTCATAACTTTCCTACCTAGCACTTTGATGGTACATTTCCATCAAGTCTTGGTGAATTTCATAAGGCCAAAAGTCCTCATAGGACTTCTGATGTTCAACAGTCATGGTAGCAATCATGATACACAACACTTTGGTCGCGTCCCTCTCATAGGCCTTGTATTCAACAATTTATTCGGGAGTAGCAGTAGCTTGATCAATCTCCTTAAGCTCTTTATTGAGAACATATTCTTTTTCCTTGTAACGAATGGCCATATAGATGTTTCGAATCCAATCATTGAAATTTGAACCATCAAATATGACCTTCCCACGTGGGTTCATGAGGGAGAAAGAGCCTAAAGGGTTTGGGTTTGAAGCAGTGTTGGAAGACATCTGAAAAGAAAGACAAAGTTTAGATTAGATAAGGATCCTTAATATAGCACCCAAAATGAAATATTAAGTCTAGGACTCAACACAATATTTTACAATTCGGAAGAGGTATGCTGTAATCTAATTGCAAAATATTTGAAGGTAGGTTGATAACGAATTACCGATTTCCACCATGAAAAATGAAATAAATTTTAGTGTTAAATGAATTGAAATTCCTAAATTCTTTTGAGATTCGTTGAACTTTTCAATGGCATATTTAAATCTTGATTATGTCCTTCAAGTTTGTGACTAGGATGCCGAGGATCACAAACAAGGTGTGAATAACCATGCAAATGTGCATGGTACACTTAATGTTACAAATCACCTAATCAATGCATCGGTTAACCACACACGCTCCATTGATCCATGATTAATATCAAGCTAACCTTTGCCACACATTGTTAGTCCCGAATTAGTGTGCCGATTAACCACACACGCTCCACTAACGACTTAACAAGGTGCAAAGTGCAATTTCATGGAATGGCACCATTTTCACATTTTCCTAAAGTAACTAAGATTGAGAATTTATAAGAGTCTAGTTACTTTATAATATCATTATACTTATTAATGAGGATTAATGTCTTATCCTACCCATTCAGCTAACGACCCTCCACTAGTCAAGAGTGCGATGGGTAAAAGTATATACCCATTGGCGGTCATTTTATAGGTTGCTTCCTTAAACACACCTTATAGACTAGCTTCGTGAATGAGGCTTACTGACGGTAAGATAGACTTGTCTTATACATACATACATATATATATATATATATATATATATATATATATATATATATATATATATATATATATATATATATATATATATATATATATATATATATATATAGAAGTATTAAAATTTAATATTATAATAGTATATGGTTAAATTTTAAACTTTTAAAGTTCTAGGGTTTGGAACTTAAAGTTTCATAAATGTGACTTTTCAAGTTCCAAAACTTGAGGGCAAGTTTTGTAACTCTTCAAAACTTTTTGAAATCCATAACTTATGGACTTTATGTTACATGAACGAGACTCGTTAAATTCCATAACTTGAGGACAAATTATGAAACCATTCAAGACTTCTTGAATCCCATAACTTACATGAGTTAATTGTTTCATGAATAAGGACTTTTCATATTCCATAACTTGAGGACAAGTTATGGAACTATTCAAGAAACACATACATATCAAAATAACTAATCCAATTATCATATAATTTATCATTTACCAATTTGACCTAATTTTAATCATTTTACATGATAACTTCAAATTCTACAAATAATTAGTTTTTCACAAAATCAAGTAATTATCTTAAAATTTGACAAACATCATGTTATTGGATGAGGATAAACATTACCATATCATTAAAATCAGATTTTATGAACCAAAACAATTTGTGGTAATGATCCTAATCCAAAACAGGCCAAAAACTCGAAAATTCTGCCATCAGACGATCCAAGTCGTCGAGTACCATCATGGTCTCGTCAAGTTCATCATCATATGATCCAAGTCGTCAAGTTCCATGATGGACTCAATGAGTTGGCCCTGGCAGAATCCATAAATGTAGTTTTTTTTTCAGCTTTGAAAATCACACAATTGCATCAATATAATAGAAAACACCTATGGCACTAATACCACTGTTGGGTTTTATGTACTTTAACATTCCTAATGTGCAAATACAACCCTAATGCTTTGGATATAAGTTTTCTCTATTTGCACATGCAATATTGATTTCCAAAGCACAAAGCCTAAACTAGCATGCAAGGTAACATTTAAAACATAAAAACAATTTAAAGATTACCTTGTGTAGTAGCTTGTTGGTATTTGACCTTTAGGAGCCTAGCACCTCAAGTATGATGCCTCAAATGTCTTACAACAAACCAAGTAACAAGAGAATGAACTAGAGAGAGAGAGAGAGGTTTGGGAGCTCAAAATAGGCTATCTTTTACTCTAGTGTGCATGGGGCCGATTTTAGGGTGTTAGGGACTTCTTTTATAGCCTAGGGTTTCATCCATGCAAACCCTAATTCACAATGACTCTTCATATTTCATAGGCCTTTTGGGCTAAACCTTCTTGGACTCTCATAAAGGTTTAGTCCAACTCTAATCAACATGGGTCATGGGTCGAACTATAAGTATTACTGATTTACCTAATCAGTCCCTATAAATTTAATTAGTCTCTTATGATCACTAAATTAATACCAAACTAATTCTTGATCAATAATAATTAAATAATGTGATTTCTCAATTGATATATTATACTTATAATATATTAATAAATCACAATAACCTCTTTCTCAAGTATTCATCCTATCAGATTGTTCCAGAGTGTTGCAACATAAAGGGACCATGCTATTATCAGGTCAAGTACATACCAATTATAGTTATGAGCTTAGACACCTAATTCAACACTTTGAACCATCATAAAAGCTTCATACAAGCTCGGAGTGATGCGATTTTTTTCAAAATGTACTCCTTTGTCTTGTCTACGTTTTAGAATAAAAAACAGCTTAATTGGTTAAGTTTTAGTTGAGTTATATAACCCCAAAATTAACCAATTAAGTTTAATTACTATTTCAAGCATCTATTATGTAACCTTTTATGGAAGGGAGAAACAAACACACATGGACTACTGAAGAGGATGCAAAGTTAATTGAAGTATTGTTGGAGTTACATGTATCCGGAAAGTATGGTGGTACTGACAATGGACTCAAACCCGATTATTTGAAGACCATGCAACAACTACTAGATCTAAGTCTTCATAACTCTGGTTTGAAAGCAGAGCCTCATATTAAATCGAGGATGAAGACATGGAAAAACCATTTCAACATCGTGCACGACATGATATATGGAACAAACACAAGTGGATTCGGCTGGGATACAGATAAATGTTGTGTTACTGTCGATGCTGAAGTTTGGGATGAGTACATAAAGGTACTATAATGATTATGTTTGTAGTATTTTTAGCATCATTAAAAATTATTGTAAATGAATAGTAATCAATTAATTTTTTGCCATTCTTGTAGAGTTATAAAGGTGCTGCATGTTTTCGTGATAAACCATTTCCCCAATTTGATAACCTATGTAAAATCTTCGTGAAGGATAGAGCTACTGATCTTGGTGAAGATGTGACTGAAGAGACACAAAAACTCTCTTGTTGATGTGGAAGGGTTAGAAGAAATTGTGGAAGAGACGCAACAAACTACTCGTGTCAATAGTAAACGCAAAAGGCCTCCAACGGATGACACATAAAGCTCTTATAAGGAAGTAGCGAAAGACATGTTTAGCAAAGATCAATTTCGTGCCCGGATGTTTTTTTAAGATGACAGAAGAAGAAAAGATTTGTTACATGGAAATGATTGGGGATGACTTGATATCATGATTAAGTTATTTTAAGTTATAGATTTTTTTTAGTTTTTACGAATATTGAGGTTGAATCTTTGCACATACTGTATTAGACAGTTATGTTATTTTAGTTGTTAGGAATATTGAATTATACTTTTTGCATATATCCTATATTAGACATAGTTTTTGAATCATATGATTTCAATATTTCTTTAAAAATCTATTTGTAAGTTATTATTTTATATTAGAAATATGTTTTCCAATACAAGATGTATTAAAAAATAATTTTAATTGATTACAAAAATAAATTATGTAGTAACAACTAATATTAAAAAAAACTATAAACATAAAAGATGCATATTTTAACTAATTAAGATGTACATCATAATGCATTTTTATAAAAAATGTTGTTTGAAAATGAATAAACAATTAAAAAAACTCATTTCCGTTTCATTGATTAATATAATCAAACAAGAGAAATGATTCTCAAAAATATTTGTCTAATGGATTCTCAGTTCTATACCAAACATGAGAGTCAATTCTCTTTATCCAGTTTAATTCTCTTTCTCTGTATTTCCATTATCTACAACAATTTCATTTATCTCTACCAAACGCACCCTTAGATGCTAATAGCGAGAAGAGAAATTGGCAGGATTTTGACTTTTGAATCGGTAACATAAACGAGAGATTCCAATTATTTAATATCTAATTCAATGGTATTTATTCTTTGTTAAGTTATCGTTATCATTATTTTATTATTGTATAGACTTGATTTTATGGATATTAAAAACTAATTCTCTATAGTAATATATATTTGGTGAAGGTGGTGTCTACGCACACGAGTGAAACATAATATTCGGCGATGTATTTACTAATTTTTATTTAATTGAATATGTATTGAGTAATTTTCTAACGTTGATTTTCTTGGTAATGATTAATAGGATGTTTAAGTAAACATTAAATGACTTACTTTAAATAGAATTCATAATTTATAATTTTGCGTAGGTTACAGGAGATGTGAAAGTCTTTACCTTGATACTTATGTTATTTTGCTATAGTTAACCTTTGTAAAATGTTAATTTTATATATAACAAATTATGACATCACGCAAAACCATATCAAAACTCAGAAGGATTATAGCTTGTTTGGATTTTGGATATGACAAGTGATTATGTGGTGTATTTGGCGTATTTTATTTGTTTAATGTCATGTTTGGATCTATTGGAATTTGAACACGATGGAACAAATTATGTTGGACATTTTGATTTGACCGATTGCGTTAAATAGTATTTCTATATGTGTCAACCTTGTTGATAAAATGGTCAGATTTCGATTCCCTTCTTTTTGTCCGTGGAGAATGAGAATCATATATTTACTTTTTGTTCTAATATCTATGGGGTTTTAAAGCTTACAGGTAGATGGTGGAATGTGATACTGTTGTTTTGGTCTTGGTGATTGACTGGATTAATTGGACATACGATACCATATTAAATGTGATGCAACGAACATGTTTTGACTCGGTGATTATCATTACTTTTTGTGTTTATTGGAAATTCTGAATCAAATTTCTTTTTGAATGGCAACTCTTAGAAAAGCAGACATCTTTGATGATATTATTTCGTTTTCTTTCTTTTGAATATATAATAGGCATATAAATTGAAAATGAACAAAGTTTCTTGAGTCATCAAACCCCATTTTATCTATTGATACTTTGTAAATTGATTAAAAGATCGAGCCTAAATCTCTTATAAGACCCAAACAAGTTTTATAAGTTTCAACGCTGCATTTGACAATGTTAAAGCACATTGATAATTGGACTTTTTGGGTTGTTTTGACGAGGTTGAAATCCCCCCCTTTTTTAACGGCACAAGGTTGAAATCCTTTTATTAATTAGTTAGTTTGATTTTACCTAAGCTTGGGAAATCTGGGTAATACCTATGGTTACGGGGAGTGGGATTCTGCATGACTTGGGCGAATCCGAGGTGTATTAGGCAACCACCGTGTAGTCATTTCGGTTTGTGTTGTTTGGTATCGGAACTCCAGAGATGCTTATCGAGTTTATTTAAATAATCCGTTTCAACCAATGAATTATCGACTCTTTTTTATTATTATTATTTTTCTTTTTTAATACCTATAAATACTATCCCACGTACCATTACATATCGCATAAAAATCTACTTCTCCATTCTCTCTAAACATTTCGTCTTCATCATTGGGGAGGGGGGGGGGGGGGGGGGGGTTGATGTAGTGTTAGAACCGGCCATAAAGATCATTTAATCCACATAATAGAAGATAGAATGTAACACCCCATTTTTATAGTTACGTAAGATTCAATATAAACAAATATTTATAAAATTCGAAGTAGAAAAATATTACTATTTGGCCCAAGTAATCGTCTTAAACATGTAGGAAACAATATACAAGGGGGGGGGGGGGGGGGGGGGGGGGTTGATGTAGTGCTAGAACCGGCCATAAAGGTCATTTAATCCACATAATAGAAGATAGAATGTAACACCCCATTTTTATCGTTACGTAAGATTCAATATAAACAAATATTTATAAAATTCGAAGTAGAAAAATATTACTATTTAGCCCAAGTAATCGTCTTAAACATGTAGGAAACAATATACAAATACCGTAAATATATAGAACCCTTAGATCCGACTTCATATGAAGAAGTTATGCTTTTTCGAAGTTTTGTTTTTTCGAAGTTTTGCGATTAACCCAACATGACTCAACGTATTGTAAAAGTGAATTTTTGAGAAATCACTTTTTAGCCTAAGATATCTAAACAAAAGTCATAGTGGTTGTTAAACAGAGAGCGTGTATATAAATAACGACCAAATCCGACTCCGTGTGGAATATATATGATTTTTCGAATTTCTGTGCAACCGAGTATAGCAGTGCGCGACACAGAACTCGAATTTTAGAACGGTAGACTATTAGGAAAAACAATCTAAATGAGAGTTTAAGATCTCATCAATAAGAGTTTGTTGATATAAAGGACATTGAGAACGGTGTCCGTATATAGGAGTTATGCTTTCTACAACGATCTCTAAACAACCTAAGCCTATCAAAAATATAAAATTTTGATAGATTGTGAATTAGCTGTTGGGACCTAAATGAAAGATGTAGATATCTTCAAGAACTTTCCATAAAAATGAAGAACATCGAAAACGGAGCTCGTATAAAGAAGTTACGCCATTTTGAAAATTTAGAAAATCATGTGTGCAAATTTTGTAGCGCGCGCAATGTCGTGCCACTATATAGAGATGAAATGTGGCATGGTCGGGCAGATGACTCTCTCTGGAGACAAGGCCACGTGGCCCCACAAGATCGTGACATGTGGCACGACGGAAATAGGACATGTGGAATACTTCCAAAAGCTAGGATGTGGACAAATTCGGGCAAGACACATGTCACAAAAGGGATGGAGCCAGTAGAACCGAAGTGCGTGGCGCGTGTATGGGTTTTGCGCAACACGCACCCCTGACCCTAAATATACCTGTGAATTTCTTATCAATTCCTCACCCATTTCCTTTGTACCCCTCTCTAATCTTTTTTTATTTCAAGTTAAGCTTTTCCCAGTTTATTAGAATATTTTAGTAGAGTCTCGAAAACTCTAGGTATCTATCAAATAGAAGCTTTTGGGTTGGGATTCTGCTCGTGTAATTTCCCGGTTTTCGCTTAAAAGCTTTTTAAGTTAAGCTACACTCTATCTTTTTCAGTGTAACTTATATTTATAGTCATAAGTCGTTATTATGAACCTATAAATAAGATGTATCAGTAATTGCATGTCTTTATACTGATTGATCTACTTACGGGAGAGGTGACTAAAATGGTTATGTTGGCTTGGTTGTTGGTTTTCAGAAAGGCTATACGCCGAAATGGTCCTGCCTCCCAACTGTCCGGCCTGGTTGATCCTTATTTGATAGAAATATCAGTATTCATTGGGATTAGTGATATGTCTAAACCACCTTGCCAGATTTCCATAGTATCTAATAAGCAGTAGTATCATAGGTTAATATGCGTTGGATATGTTACCATTAGTTGGACTGTTAGTGGATTGTTGTTAGTTATCAGAGAGACCGTCTAGGTGAGTTCATCTCACTATATTATGTATTACTCTGGATAGGTAACTCCCCTTTCTAGGAATTCTCCATGCTAAAACATTTTATCACCTTATCCAAGTAAGTACTTTGACTAAGTCCAATTAGTTTTCTACTCCTATTTCTCAGAATCCTTAGCCCCAGAGTATAAGCAGCCTCTCCCTGATCCTTCATAACAAAACACTTTCCATGCCGTAATTTAACTTCCTTCAAGGTCGGAATGCCGTTTCCTATGAGTAGTATGTCATCAACATACAATACTAGAAAGCTAACTATATTCCCACTAACTTTGACTTATACACATGACTTATCCTCACTCCTAGAGAAACCAAACTCTTTGACTTTCTCATCGAAGCAAAGATTCCATCTACGAGAAGCTTGCTTCAATCCATAGATGGATTTCTCAATCTTGCACACTCTATTGGGGGTATTTAGCATCCACAAAACCCTCTGGCTGACACATATAAACATCCTCTGCCAGCTTCCCATTAAGGAAAGCAGTTTTGACATCCATCTGCCAAATTTCATAATCATGAATTGAAGCTATGGCTAACATAACCCTAGTAGACTTGATCTTGGCTACTGGTGAGAAGGTCTCATTATAGTTAACCATCAGGATTTGAGTAATGACCTTCGCAACCAGTTGATCTTGGCTACTGGTGAGAAGGTCTCATTATAGTTAACCATTAGGATATGAGTAATGACCTTCGCAACCAGTAGTGCCTTGAACGTGTGCACCTTTCCATCCATGTCTGTCTTTTTCTTGAAGATTCATTTTCACCCAACTGTATTACGACCTGGTATATTATCAACGAAGTTCCAAACTTGATTATCATACATGGTCTGGATCTTGTTGTCCATCGCCTCTTTCCATTTAGCAAACTCAGGGCCCGCCATGGCTTCCTTGTAGTTACAAACGTATTACCTTCTGCAATTCTATGGAAACCATACAACACATGTGGAACACTAACGCTACTGGAACGTCTAAGAGGTAATGACTGGTCAACTGGTTCAACAGGAATTTCTTCCTCAGGCTAGTGTTAGAGTTTCCTTCATCACTTGATTCTTGAATCTCTTCAAGATCAATTGTCCTCCCACTGTCCCCTTGGCATATGAGTTATCTTTTACTAAAGACTCCCCTTCGTACTATAAAGAACTCGTTCTCACTAGGTCTGTAGAACAAGTATCCAAAGGACTTCTGTGGGTAGCCAATGAAAATACACAGCTCACATCGAGGTTCAAGCTTGTCTTGAGTCTCTCGTCTAACGAAAGCTTCATAACCCCAAACCTTGATTTGTGCCAACAAGGGAACCTTCCCTGTCCACATCTCGTGAGATGTTTTGGAAACCTTCTTCGTTGGGTCTAGATTAAGTATATAGACGACAGTCTCTAAGGCATGCCCCCAAAATGAGATTAGTAGCGAAGCTCGACTCATCATGGAACGAACCATGTCCAACAAGGTTCGATTACGCCTCTCAGCCACACCATTAAGTTATGGCGTCCTAGGAGGTGTTATGTCACACCCCCAAACCAGAATGGCGGAAACATTCGGGGGTCGATGACTTCACGTAGTATCACAACCATTAAATATTGTAAAGAAAGTAACACAACCATCACATATATAATGAAAACGTTTGTTGATGCGTTATACATAGTTGCAAAAGAATATTACAATGAGATGATAAATGTTCAATAACAAAACATCCTTAGTGTTCCCTTCGCCAAAAGCTGGTGGTTACCTGTATTACTGATTCCCTGAGAAATACAAGTGTTTTCGAAAAAGTGTCAACAATTAAGTTGGTGAGTTCATAAGTGTTTTACATTGAAAAGCATGTCCTTTTTGATAGTAAATCGATGAAAGAGGTTTTCAGAAAATCCAATATTTTCTATAAATGATTTGAAAAGTTTCCTGTGTTGGAGTGTGTTTGTGTTTTCCATACTTGAATAACAGTGATAAAATTTGTGTTAACGATAAAATGGAAAACTAAAATGCATATATGAATCTCGTAAATCAAACTTGTTTTTATACTTTTATGTGAGTTTTATAACCATGATATTGACACTGATGGCCTGTAACAACGTTCTTCAAGCGTTGGAACTGTTATGACATTTGTCACCCCAGGCCCGCCGGCCTAGCTGTAGCTAACAGCTTAGGTGTGGGATTGTCAATCCCGTATAGATCTATACACAAGTATCACGCTCTCTCTCCAAGAGATTATGGTATATAATACAGGACTTGAAATGCATACATACGAGTACGTTGTAGTTTAAATGTCTCACATTACTTGGTATAAACAGATTTACGATAATAAAGACTTTACTTCTGTTGAAAACATTTCGTTTGTCGAGATGTATATGTAAAATGTATGAATCACTTGAATACTACACTCATTATAGTTTCTCAAATGTGTGTTCCCATTTGGTAATAACAACTTGGTGATATAATAGCTCTTTAAACATAAAGTTATTTTAGTATCAAAACCCTATAAAAACGATAATTATGTTTATAAAATGATACTTTGATTTGTAATGTACTTGTATTCCCCCCCCCCCCCAAAACGTGAAAAGAATTGAAAAGTAGGGGTATGAACTCACTCGTTAAGTTTGAAAAAAGAGGCTAGGGTTGAGCAGAACTTCGACCGCGGATGGTTGCGTCGTCGGGCTCTTCGGGGATCTCTGCAGCGTAAATCTTTCGTCGGGGGCTCGAGTGCGGAAACCGAGGTGAGGGAATGGTCTCTGGTGCTTGGAAAAAGGGTGAGAGTATCTGGAGGTTTGAGAATGTGTGCTTAAATTCGCAGCTGAACCTTTCTATTTATAGGCTGGAATTGCCTCGTACGCGGGGCGTACTCACGTACACAGCGCGTACGTCGTTACGCTGGGCGTAAAAATGCATCATGGCTTACGACTCGAGTCTAGCTAAGCGTAGCTTGGGCGGGCCGATAGGACTCGACTCTGGGTCTAGTACGCGGGGCGTACTCCCAGAGTACGCGGGGCGTAATCCCTGCTTCCGACTTCTAAATTCCGTAACTTTCGCGTACGAGCTCCGTTTTTCGCGTTCTTTATATCCACGCGTAGGTGAGATTATGCTCTACAACTTTCATTTAGACTCCGTCGGCTAGTTTTGACTTTATTTTTAATGATATATTTTTAATAGGCCGGGCCTCCTAAAGTTCGTTAAAAATTCATAGGTTCTTTATTCGACGTCGGTTTTCGTTTGTCTTTTTATTGTTTTATTACCACTGAGGAGATCTTCAACTTCCGTTTAGGTGGCGATAGCTAAATAACACTCGATCTTCAATCCGAGTTTTTAGCCCTCTACTACTGTTACGAAACTTTGAAAATCTGTAACTTCTTCACACGAGGTCCAATTTGGGCGATCTTTTTATGCACGCTCACCTTTCAATGAGATCTACGACTTTTGTTTAGATACTTAAGGCAAAATGCATTTTATTGAGATTCTACTTTTTACGTCAAATAATGTTTTAACGTCGTGTCATAAATATACGAGTGATTATAATTTCTTCAATATAACCCGGTTTTGAGCGTTCTTTATGTTTTTGGAAACCTTGGCATGATATCTAATATTTGATGCATCCCAACTTAGATACTTGAACACTTTATTTTCGAGGTTAATTTTGTTGTACTTAGCTTTCGAGTGTTACAATGCTTTTGAAAAATATAGGGTTGTCACATCATCCCCCTGTTAAGGGAATTTCGTCCCGAAATTTAATCTAAGATAGTGTTTACAGTTTTAGGAAAAAGATGCGGGTACTTTTGTTTCATCTGATCCTCGCGTTCCCAGGTGTATTCAGGTCCTCGCTTGGCGTTCCAGCGGACCTTTACAATGGGTATGCGGCTTTGTTTAGTCCTTTTGATTTTTCGATCCATGATCTCTACTGGTTCCTCCACAAATTGAAGGTTTTCATTTATTGCAATTTCTTCTAGAGGGACGACAAGGGTCTCGTCGGATAAGCACTTCTTCAGATTCGATACGTGAAAGGTAGGGTGTACGTTGTGGAGTTCCTGAGGTAGTCTAAGTTTGTAGACCACTGGACCGATCCTGGCAAGGATCTCGAATGGTCCGATGTATCTAGGGTTCAGTTTTCCACGTTTTACGAAGCGTATTAAACCTTTCCAAGGTGAGACTTTGAGTAGGACATGGTCTCCAACTTGGAATTCCAAGGGTTTGCGTCTCTTATCTGCGTAACTCTTTTGTCTATCCCTTGATGCTTTTAGACGTTCTCGGATTTGAACAATCTTCTCCGTAGTCTCCCTTATGATTTCTGGTCTAGTGAGCGTGTTGTCAGTTGCTTGTCCTTTTGCTAGTTGCGGGTCCCCCACTTCGGCCCAGCACAAAGGTGACCTGCATTTGCGGCCATAGAGGGCTTCGAACGGGGCAGCTTTGATACTGGTGTGGTAGCTATTGTTGTATGAGAACTCGACCAATGGTAGATGTGTATACCATGCTTTTCCAAAATCGATTACGCAAGCTCTCAGCATGTCTTCTAGGGTTTGTATAGTTCTTTCGCTCTGGCCGTCGGTTTGTGGGTGATAAGCGGTACTCATGTCTAGCCTTGTCCCCAAAGCTCTTTGTAGTGACTGCCAGAACCTTGAGGTGAATCTACTATCTCGGTCCGAGATAATGGATATGGGCACACCATGCAGTCGTACAATTTCTCTGAGGTATGTCCTTGTTAACTTCTCCAATTTATCCGTCTCCTTGATCGGTAGGAAATGCGCTGACTTAGTTAACCTGTCGACAATTACCCAAATGGTGTCGAGTCCGCTTGTTGTCTTGGGTAATTTTGTTATGAAATCCATGGTTATCCACTCCCACTTCCATTCGGGTATTTCTGGTTGTTGTAATAAACCCGAGGGCTTCTGATATTCCACCTTGACTTTGGCACATGTCAGGCATTTGCTCACGTAGGTAGCAATTTCGGCTTTCATGTTTTGCCACCAGTACAACTTCTTGAGATCGAGATACATCTTATCGGAGTCGGGATGTATGGAGTATCGTGTTTTATAGGCTTCATCCATAACGATTTCTCTGAATCCACCAAACTTCGGTATCCAAATTCGATCCATGAAATAACGAATTCCGTTGTTCTTGGTCTCAAGGTTTTTATCCATTCCCCTTAGGGCTTCTCCTGTCACATTTTCGGATTTCAAGGCTTCTGTTTGGGCTTCCTTGATCTGCGTGGACAGGTGTGAATGGATCGTCCTAGTTAGGGATTTTACTCGGCGACCTGAGTACTCCTTCCGACTGAGTACATCAGCCACTACATTAGCCTTTCCAGGGTGATATCGAATTTCGTACTCGTAATCACTTAGTATTTCTACCCATCGTCTCTGTCTCATGTTGAGTTCCTTCTGATTGAGGATATGTTGGAGGCTTTTATGATCAGTGAAGATGGTACATTTTGTGCCGTAGAGATAGTGTCTCCATATCTTCAGAGCGAAGACGACTGCTCCTAGCTCAAGATCATGCGTTGTGTAGTTCACTTCGTGCGTCTTTAGTTGTCTTGAGGCGTAGGCGATGACCTTCCCTCTTTGCATTAAGACACACCCAAGTCCTTGGTTTGATGCATCACAATAGACCACGAAGTCCTCCGTTCCCTCTGGCAAGGTTAGGATGGGCGCACTACATAAGGCTTGCTTTAGTGTCTGAAATGCGCTGTCTTGTTTTTCTCCCCAGTCGAAGGTCACATTCTTCTGGGTTAGGGTGGTAAGTGGCTTGGCAATCTTTGAAAAGTTCGGTATGAATCTTCGGTAATACCCAGCGAGTCCCAAAAATTGCCGGATTTCTGTAGGGGTTCTTGGAGTAGTCCAATTATCTATTGCCTTTATCTTGGAAGGGTCCACGTGTATTCCTTCTTTGCTTACAACATGTCCTAGGAAATCCACTTCCCGCATCCAAAATTCGCATTTGGAAAATTTTGCGTAAAGTTTCTCTGCCCTTAATGTTTCCAGTACTTGGCGGAGATGTTTGCTGTGTTCTTCCTGGCTTCTTGAATAGATGAGTATATCATCTATGAAGACGATCACGAATTTATCCAGGAAGGGACGACATACTCGGTTCATCAAGTCCATGAACACTGCTGGAGCATTCGTCAATCCGAAGGGCATTACTACAAATTCGTAGTGACCATAACGTGTTCGGAAAGCCGTTTTGGGGATGTCTCCCTCCAGTACTCGCAGTTGGTGATAACCAGATCTTAGATCGATCTTTGAGAAGTAGCTTGCTCCCTGCAGTTGGTCGAATAGATCGTCTATGCGCGGTAAGGGATATCGGTTCTTGATCGTCAGTTTGTTTAATTCCCGATAATCGATGCACATGCGAAAGGATCCGTCCTTCTTTTTCACGAATAGGACTGGCGCTCCCCATGGTGAGAAGCTCGGTCTGATGAATCCCTTGCTCAGCAGCTCGTTTAATTGACTGGATAGTTCCTGCATCTCGGCTGGGGCTAAACGGTAAGGTGACTTTGCTACAGGGGTAGCTCCGGGGATTAAGTCGATTCTGAATTCGATTTGACGTTCCGGTGGGATTCCTGGAAGATCTTCTGGGAAGATGTCTGGGAAATTGCAGACTTCCGGAATGTCTTTAATGTTTTTCGATTCTTGTTTCTTGTCTACTACGTGGCTAGAAAGGCATGATATTCCTTACGAAGATACTTTTGTGCTTTAATACAGGAAATGATTTGTAAACTTGAACTAGGTTTGTCGCCATAAATGACAAGAGTTTCGCCGTTTGGCAGATTTAGGCGAACAACCCTTTCGTGGCAAAGGATATCGGCATGGTGAAGGCTCAACCAGTCCATACCGATGATGACATCGAAACTTCTTATGGAAATGGGCATAAGATCGACTCGAAACAAGCGCTCGTTTAAATTTAGTGTGCACCCTACGTACAAATCGTTTGCGTGTTCTGTTTTACCGTTTGCCATTTCTACAGTGAATATTTTATTGAGTGCTTGGGGTTTTTGATTAAGTAGGTGTTTGAATTTATGACTCACAAAACTTCTCTCCGCACCGCAGTCAAAAAGTATGCATGCATAAGTGTTGTTGAGTAGGAACGTACCCGTAACCACCGTCGGGTCTGCTATTGCTTCATTCTGTCCTACTGCCAACACTCTCCCCACACCGCCAATATTCCTTTCCTTGGGACAATTCCTCCTGAAGTGTCCAGTCTCTCCGCACCCATAACACGCCCGACTTACTCCAGTGCCAGGAACTTGAGTGATTGGTCATGCCGGTGCTTTACAGAAACGAGCTGTATGCCCTTTCCTGTCATAGTTCCTGCAGTGCATCTCGCGACAAATACCATGGTGATGGTAGTTGCACTTGCTGCACTTGGGCAGATTCCCTGCATATGGTTTTGTTGGTGCAGAGGTAGCAGGAGTTGTGGTGGGGGTAGTAGCAGCATGAACTGCAACCATTTGTTTCTTTGAAGGTTCTTGCGAAATTTGCCCCTTCCTTTTGTTCCAAAATTTCTTCTTGTTGTTGTTGGCATTGATTTCATTGTTGCTGTTCCCTTTGGTTGGTTCAGCCATAATCGCCGCGACTCCTTGACAGACACCATGATCAACAAGAGATTGCGCTAGTTCCTTGGCGCTGGCGAAAGTCAAGGGTCTGGAAGCTAGCACACTTCCTTGAAGTTGGGGTGATAGTCCCCAGATGTATCTCTCGACCTTTTGGCTCTCCAGGGTTAACATTCCTGGGCAAAGTGTTATTAAGTCACTGAACCTGTTGGTGTAACCTGCTATGTCCGAACCTACCATCGAAAGGTTCCACAGTTCCTGTTCAAGCTTCTGCATCTCGCCTCTTGGGCAGTATTCTCGAAGGAGCATTCTTTTCAGGTTTTCCCAACCCATGGAGTTTGCCACCACCAGGGTTAGTGTCTGGACGTGGCCGTTCCACCATGTCAGGGCGCGTTCAGAGAAAGTAAAAGCGGCGAACTTTACTTTGCTTTCTTCAGGACATGCACAGATTTCGAATACAGCTTTTGTTTTCTCTATCCATTGAGATAGAGCCAATACTCCCCCAGTCCCATAAAAGGGAATAGGTTTTCCGTTGGTGAAGTCTTTGTAAGTGCATACCCCTGAACGGCTTTGACCTTGGCCATTTGTAAAACTGTTTGTTCCTCCCCCTGATCCGATGTTGCTTATTTGTGCCATTGCTGCAGTTACAGCAGCGGTTACAGCAGTCTGGAACATAACGGTATCCATAATTTGAGGAGGTGGTGGAGGTGGTGTTGAAGTTGAGTTTCTGCGTGTTGATCTACGAGGAGGCATGTTCTGGTAGAGAAAAAATAAGAATGAATACTATAAGTTTCTAATGTTTTGACAATCGTGTGTTAGTTGTATCTTGTAATTTGTTTTGACGTTAGTTTATGGTTTCAAGGTAGGCATAGAAATTTAAAACTCGAAATTTTGAGAGGTATATAAGAAATACTTCATATTCATATATATAGGTCACACCTGAGGTGTGTTACATTAGATATCTTGTTCGGGAAAATTTGACCCTCCTAGAGGTCTCCGATTGCAGATACAAGAGGGAAATAAGGGAAAAACTTTTATCCGAAATCCTAATCTATAACAAAATTGTAGGGCATCGAACAAGCTCTACTTGCGGCGTTTGGAGCTAGACTCGGCATCTGACCGTTTGACTCTCATTAGTCGCCTCTCAAGATCTGCTTGTTGTTCCTTCATCCCTCTTATTTCTGCCAGAGCCACTATCATTTGGTTCTTAAGTGTTCCCGTGTAGATTTGGGTATTCTCATGTAGTCCTTCCAAACGGCGGATGTCAGCGGCGTTACCTTGGCTAGCAGCATTGATCTCGCGAACTCTGGCTGTTTGTTGGTCCGCCTGGTAGTTCTGGTTAGCTATAGCGTTCACGACGACAGGAAGTGCTCGATCAGCTGAGCCTCCCCCACTGACGTTGTAAAAATCCCGACACATGCCGAATGGAGGGCGTACACCTTGCTGGCGGCTCCGGTAGTAGAGGTGGCTTCCCCAGATGGGGATGGGTCCCGGTTGATCTGGTCTGATTACGGGAGGATGAGGGATGGGAGGGTCGTACACTTCTGGCTCGGAGTCTGTCCCGCTAGAAATCTCCACGATCTCTTCGTCGACTTCGAACTCCTCTCCGACTTCGACTTCGAATTCTTCCTCGACCTCTTCTTCGATTTCCTCCGGGTCTTCCTCCGGGTCTTCTTCTATCCAACCGCCGTTGCCTTGGTTTGGGTAGTAGGGATCTCCTGGTAAATGGAATCCCGCCATTTGTCTGTACTAGGATAGACGTATGAGAACGTTATAAGAAAAGAAATTTCTATTTAACGACTTATTATATATATATATATATATATATATATATATATATATATATATATATATATATATATATATATATTTTTGTACAACTATTTTTAATAATACTTCTATACTATTTGGCGAAACTAAAATAATTTTGTATTTGGGTAAGTTTTCGGCTTGTTGTCCACTACGACCATTCCTCGACGTACGTTGGTCAAATCCAGGATAAATATAGTTGATCAGGCTATATTTATTCTCGACCTGATTACATACCCCGGGGCTCAATCGTAGTGTCGTAACTTGCCTTAATACTTTTTAGTAAAACTTGTTATGATACGAGATTAATGCATGCTTGTAAAAATGTATATCTTTAAAAGAATGTATTTTGTTCATGAAAATGTTTCATCAGAGAGTTTTTGGTTCCCTTTGCATTTATAGTTTGTATATCGTATGTGGTTCGATATACTTAGTTCACTATAAACAATGCTCTGATACCAATCTGTCACACCCCCAAACCAGAATGGCGGAAACATTCGGGGGTGGATGACTTCACGTAGTATCACAACCATTGAATATTGTAAAGAAAGTAACACAACCATCACATATATAATGAAAACGTTTGTTGATGCGTTATACATAGTTGCAAAAGAATATTACAATGAGATGATAAATGTTCAATAACAAAACATCCTTAGTGTTCCCTTCGCCAAATGCTGGTGGTTACCTGTATTACTGATTCCCTGAGAAATACAAGTGTTTTCGAAAAAGTGTCAACAATTAAGTTGGTGAGTTCATAAGTGTTTTACATTGAAAAGCATGTCCTTTTTGATAGTAAATCGATGAAAGAGGTTTTCAGAAAATCCAATATTTTCTATAAATGATTTGAAAAGTTTCCTGTGTTGGAGTGTGATTGTGTTTTCCATACTTGAATAACAGTGATAAAATTTGTGTTAACGATAAAATGGAAAAATAAAATGCATATATGAATCTCGTAAATCAAACTTGTTTTTATACTTTTATGTGAGTTTTATAACCATGCTATTGACACTGATGGCCTGTAACAACGTTCTTCAGGCATTGGAACTGTTATGACATTTGTCACCCCAGGCTCGCCGGCCTAGCTGTAGCTAACAACTTAGGTGTGGGATTGTCAATCCCGTATAGATCTATACACAAGTATCATGCTCTCTCTCCAAGAGATTATGGTATATAATACAGGACTTGAAATGCATACATACGAGTACGTTGAAGTTTAAATGTCTCACATTACTTGGTATAAACAGATTTACGATAATAAAGACTTTACTTCTATTGAAAACATTTCGTTTGTCGAGATGTATATGTAAAATGTATGAATCACTTGAATACTACACTCATTATAGTTTCTCAAATGTGTGTTCCCATTTGGTAATAACAACTTGGTGATATAATAGCTCTTTAAACATAAAGTTATTTTAGTATCAAAACCCTATAAAAACGATAATTATGTTTATAAAATGATACTTTGATTTGTAATGTACTTGTATTCCCCCCCCCCCAACGTGAAAAGAATTGAAAAGTACGGGTATGAACTCACTCGTTAAGTTTGAAGAGAGAGGCTAGGGTTGAGCAGAACTTCGACCGCGGATGGTTGCGTCGTCGGGCTCTTCGGGGATCTCTGCAGCGTAAATCTTTCGTCGAGGGCTCGAGTGCTGAAACCGAGGTGAGGGAATGGTCTCTGGTTCTTGGAAAAAGGGTGAGAGTATCTGGAGGTTTGAGAATGTGTGCTTAAATTCGCAACTAAACCTTTCTATTTATAGGCTGGAATTGCCTCGTACGCGGGGCGTAATTTTGGAGTACGCGGGGCGTACTCACGTACGCAGCGCGTACGTCGTTACGCTGGGCGTAAAAATGCGTCATGGCTTACGAATCGAGTCTAGCTAAGCATAGCTTGGGCGGGCCGATGGGACTCGACTCTGGGTCTAGTACGCGGGGCGTACTCCCAGAGTACGCGGGGCGTAATCCCTGCTTCCGACTTCTAAATTCCGTAACTTTCGCGTACGAGATCCGTTTTTCGCGTTCTTTATATCCACGCGTAGGTGAGATTATGCTCTACAACTTTCATTTAGACTCCGTCGGCTAGTTTTGACTTTATTTTTAATGATATATTTTTAATAGGCCGGGCCTCCTAAAGTTCGTTAAAAATTCATAGGTTCTTTATTCGACGTCGGTTTTCGTTTGTCTTTTTATTGTTTTATTACCACTGAGGAGATCTTCAACTTCCGTTTAGGTGGCGATAGCTAAATAACACTCGATCTTCAATCCGAGTTTTTAGCCCTCTACTACTGTTACGAAACTTTGAAAATCCGTAACTTCTTCACACGAGGTCCAATTTGGGCGATCTTTTTATGCACGCTCACCTTTCAACGAGATCTACGACTTTTGTTTAGATACTTAAGGCAAAATGCATTTTATTGAGATTCTACTTTTTACGTCAAATAATGTTTTAACGTCGTGTCGTAAATATACGAGTGGTTATAATTTCTTCAATATAACCCGGTTTTGAGCGTTCTTTATGTTTTTGGAAACCTTGGCATGATATCTAATATTTGATGCATCCCAACTTAGATACTTGAACACTTTATTTTCGAGGTTAATTTTGTTGTACTTAGTTTTCGAGTGTTACAATGCTTTTGAAAAATATAGGGTTGTCACATGTTAATTGTGAAAAAATTCTACATTCCTTAAGATAGTTGTGGAACTTGATAATAAGATACTCACCACCTCTATCAGATCTGAGCATCTTGATCATCCTGCCCAATTGATTCTTCATTTCTTGCTTAAACACTTTGAACTTTTCAAAGGTCTCTGACTTATGCTTGATTAAGTAGATATATCCATATCTGCTATAATAATCAGTAAAAGTCACATAGAAGCCATTTGCATCCCTTTTAGATCTGAAGGGCCCATACACATGTATTTGTATGAGATCCAACAGTCCCTCACCTCTTTCACAAGTACTAGTGAAAGGTGATTTAGTCATCTTTCCAAGCAAACAAGACTCGAACGTGTCATCTAACCTTAGATCAAATGACTCTAACACTCCATCCTTTTGGAGTTGGGCAAAGCGATTCTTGATGACATGTCCAAGACGACAATTGTAACATCCCAAAATTTAAGACCAAAAATTTTGTTTTTAATTAAGTTATTATGAAACCAACAAAATAAAAACATCCATAATAACATCCCATGTCAAAACCAAAGTATCAATAATCTAATCATGTTATCATAAAACAATATCAGAGTGTAATCCCAAAGATCTCATGTATGGAAAATATAGTGTGATGCGCTGCGATCGAGTCGGTTCCTTTCCTTTGAAAACAAAGTACTAGAAACCAAAATTGTAAACTGTAAGCATGAAGTTTAGTGAGTTCCCCCATCATACGACATACCATACAAATAACATAATGTCTAACATATCCGGGTACTAGCTACCCCTTCGGTCTCTTTCAACCGGTATCTTACCTAGTATATCAGTGTTGGATTAGATGTCTAAGCCCATAAATATTATTGGTATGTATTTAACCCGAGAGTAGCATGGTGTATTTAGATTGCATAACACCAGCACAATTTGTTAGGATGGACTCTTGAGAGAAGGTTATATACGATTTATTAATATATTATAAGTTCTAATATATTAATATGAAATAATATGTTTTAATTAGTATCGATCAAGAATTAATTTGGAATTAATTTAGTGATCAAAAGAGACTAATTAAATCTATGGGGACTAATTATGGTAATTAGTTATATTTATATGTGTTGGGCTTATGATCCATGTTGGACCAAGTTTATGTATGGATACATAAAGAGTTGGGCCACATGAACCATGGATCATAAAACCCATGGGTGTGGATTTGGGTTATACCCATGACCCCTGGAATCCTACATATAAATAGAAGAGTACATAGCCAAAAAGACATACTTGTTCTTGGAGTTCATATGGTGTATTTTGGTGCACGGAATTCCCTCTCAAGAATCACCTTTGTTCTAGGTGAGTTGTGATTCCATTTGAGGTGCAACACTTGGGGCACTAAGTTCTTAAAGGCTAAAGTCTTTCAAGAAACACCAAATACATTAAGAATTCAAGCCACATAAAAGGTATGTTACGCTAACTAGTATCTTGTATTGTTTATGACAAATTGCATGCTAGTTATAAGTTTAATGCCTTGGAAACCATTTGAATGTATAATTAGTGAAAACATAGATCCAAGGTATTTAGGGTTGTATGTACGCCATAGGATGTTGTAGTATACAAAACCCCATTAATCAGGGTGTTGGCCTGCCCCTTCGGTCCTGTCGACCGGTACCTTGCCTAGCATATCAGGGTGCTGGACTACCCCTTCGGTCTTGTCGACTGATACCTTGCCTAGCATATCAGGGTGCTGGCCTACCCCTTTGGTCCCGTCGACCGGTACCTTGCCTAGCATATTAGGGTTTTGGCCTACCCCATCGGTCCTGTCGACCGGTACCTGCCTAGCATATATGGGTGTTGGTCTATCCCTTCGGTCCTTTCGACTGGTATCCGGGGACTATTTCACCCCTACCACTACCACATAATATTAAAACACATAAATCATAATCTGTCTAGCATAATTGGGTGCTAAGGTACCCCTTCGGTCCTTTCGACTGGTAACTGGGGACTATTTCACCCCTCCTACCATTATCACATCATACTAGCACATAAACAACAACAAATAGCGGCAAACCCATATAATTATCAGAAAGACAATCATAAAAAACTCCTACTAGTGAGCCGACATTGTGGCCTTAGACCCACTTCTACTAGAAGGTAACTCACCTCACACTACTGAAGTCTCGCTGACAAAACTCTAGCTGTTGGATGGCAGATTCCTGAACTGTCAACATCAAAATAACACCCAATTAATAATTGGGTTCCAACACATAACCATAAGTCCATGCATAGGGTAAAAGACTACTTTACCCCTATCTTAGCTTGATTCAAGCTCAAGGCCCAAAAGTCAAACAATGAACCAAAGCCCAACATATGGCCCAATTTTCCAAATTGGACCCAAAACCCTACATGGTCTTACTTTAAGGTCCAACCATTTATTCTAGTCCAAACATTTGGCATTCCAATGGTCCAACATCTCATAATCATCAAGGCCTAATTATGGCCCATTTATGGCCTAGTTTTCCTAATTGTGCCCAAACCCTCATATGGGCCTTACCCTAAAGCCCATCTAAATATTCTAATCTAGTTACTTGTTCTTAGATGGCCCATCAATAGCCCAATCACCAAGGCCTAATAGAAAGGCCCAAATCAATGCTCAATTTAAAATTAGGGTTTTTACAGAGAATGACAATTAGGGTTAAGTGTTTCTTATGTAACCCATTAAGGATGTAATACATTGAGTCCATCAATTTACTATGTTAATCATATACTGTAGTCGGGCTTAATACATAACCCCAATTTGGTTATCCAAAATGTGGGTCCTGACAATCCAAAACCCATATATATATATATATATATATATATATATATATATATATATATATCCAAAATTAGGGTTTTCTAAACCCTAATTACGGTTTCTAACCCAATCACAACCCAATTAGTCCAATGGTTAGATTTTTAGGTTAAATAATGTTTCATTAGGTCAACTAGGGTTTTGTTTGATCAATTAGGGTTTTAGTAAGTCGAGCACCACCAACTGCTACCTCGGGCGGTGGTGGTCGACGGTAGCACCTGAAGGCAGCTACCACCTCACGGTGGTGTTTATGGTTCTTGTCCAATCATGTCCAAGCGTCCCAAAAGCAACCTAAACACAAGCAAAGCACGCCGCCACCCAACATGGCGGCAGCTTCCACGTCACGGTGGTGATTATGAGTTTATTGAATATTTTGTCACCTATTACAATTATACAATGCAATATCCCAAAATAAACACACAAATAATAAGATAAACACACACACAACCACCCTTGTGGTGGCTGGTGGTGGTACAAGGTGACAGCCACCACCTCACGGTGGTGGTGGTGGTGGCTTTTCTCGCGAATTCCGGCCAAACAACACCCAAACGTTTGCTTTTTGTTTGCAAAATGGACCCATCAACCCACCTGGAGGGGCATGGCGACGGAAGAAGAACGATTGGCGGCAAAAGTAGCGGAACAACGGCGGTCATGGTGTTTGGAAGTAGCCTACGTCGGTTCCTAACTCCTCACTATCGCCGATAGTGAGACGGGGACAATGGTGCTCTAGTGCTTTCTTCTATGGCTCATGACCCACTCACGACGAACATGGCGTGCTCCACAGTCCTTGGCGGTCCTCCGGTTACCCGCGACTTTTGGCAACAAGTTTGAAGTCGTGGTGATCAGACTTGACTAGGCGGAGACGCGAGTTATCGCAGCAGCAACAGATGAAGGGATGTCCACAAGCGGTCCTTGTAGTCGTGGGCAAGGAGAAGCAGCAGAACATGACAGTTAGACACTACGAAGAAGGTGGTATTCATTTCTCCGACTGCCTTGCTCTCTTCCTAACGTAGAGAGAGTTGGATCTGGCGGTTTCCGGCCTCAATGGCGGCTATGACGTAGCAGAGGGAGGATGGGGGCATAAGGTGGCGGTGCCGGAAGTTGAAGAAGTGAAGGTGGCGGCTGCATCCTTTTCCTAGGGTTAGGGTTCATAATGTGTGTGTGTGTGTATATATATATATATATATATATATATATATGGAGGTTGCACATGAGGGTGACGGGTTCACTCATATCGCATACAATCATCATAAGGATTTTACACTTCCAGCTGTAACGCCCTGTTCTGAATCAATTCCTAGTCTGAGGCTGTGACTCGAAGGTTGGTCATTATAAGGATTATGGCTTTTGAGAAGGTAATATCTAGGCTCATTTGGTACGCATGATGTATTAGAAGTGATCCGGGTGTTCGGTTCGTGTTTTGGAGCCTAGGGGTATTTCGGTAAAGTGGCAGTTCGGGCTTTTGTAGAAAATGATTTTTTTGTTCGGAAGGTTTTAGGAAAGGTATGAGTTAACAAAAGTGTAGGGCTTCATGTTACCTTTCTGTGGATATAAAGTTCGTCAAAAACGGACTTAGGATGAGGAAGTTATAGTACTTTGAAGTTGTTGGCGGAATTGGTCCTTGAAAGGAAATAGTTGGCAAGTAAGTACCATGCAAGGTGGTAGGCATGAGGGTATGCCCAACATAAGTTGGGTTATGCCCAACATATAAGAGCGAATGGACGAAGGTGTAGAGAGGCGTACGCCTAGCGTACGCTCAGAGTCCCTAAACCCTAAATTTCTGGGTATGTCGCTATATAAAGAGCATAACACCCTAGATATCAGCCTCCCTCTCATCTTTAGACACCCACCATGAAACCTTAATCATCCCTTGAGTGTTTTTGAAGCTTTGGAGGCCATTGAAGAGCATGTTGGTGTTGTGAATCCATTTTTCAAGCAAGCGAAGAGTATAGCAAGGTGGTGGATCAAAGGGGAAGCAGTAGATCCAAGATTGTGGTTCCATTTCAGATCACCTGGAGGTATAAAGCTATGAACTTTCCTCAATTGTGCTTAGATCAAGTGTAGTTTTGTTTTGAGGTCATTTTGGTCCAAAGGATGAAACTTTATTGTGCAAACCCGATTTCTAGGCTAAGGGTTGCCATCCTTGGTGCTAAATGACTCCCTAAGATAGAAAGTTGTGATCTTGGTGGTCTTAATGGGTTAATGCAAGAGATAAGACCACTTTCATGGAAGTAGAAGAGCATTTTTGGAGTTGGGATTATTAGGGTCATGTAAAGTCACAAAGTCGGTGACTTTATTGATTAAGACACGGAAAAGGACTTGGATCTGTGATTATAGCTTCTGGATTAGAGCATTAAGCACTTAATGGGTAAGTGACTTAACAGGGGAGTATGCTGAGCTTACATATAGGTATGCCCAACATACGCACCATTTAGCTTGTACGCTTAGTGTACATAGGAGTATGCCTAGCGTACTCATCAAATATGGGCTTGACGTGTTTTGGGCCTCCGGTTGGGCCAAGCAGTGGACTTTCAGTCTTTAGGCCATAGTGGGCCATCAAAAGTCATATGTTTTGGGCCAATAATATGTTTGGTCTTAGGGGATTGGGCCCAATTTAGCAAATTGGGGCATTAGTGGGCCACTAGTGGGCTTGGAAAGCCTACCTAGTGTTAGACTTTTGTTTTGGGTTTGGGCCTTAGTTTTGGTTCATACTGGGCCAGGGGTAGAATGGTCATTTTACCTCCATGCATGGATTAAGGATTATGGTATGGGACCTAATTGCTAATTGGGTATATTGATCGGTATTGATAGCTCAGGAAATGGACAGGGCAGCAGCTAAGGATTTCTTTCAGGAAGCTTCTGCAGTCGAGGTGAGTCTTCTCACCATACCAATGGGTCTAAGGCACCAAGTTGGCCCATTTTATGTGATTATGTATGTTATTGCATGGAAGACCCCGGGGGTAGCGTGTGGCAATTGGATATAAGACCATGGGGGGTAGCTCATGGCATTCCTAGGTTATGACCATGTGGGGTAGCCCATGGCACAATGGTATAAGACCCTGGGGGAGCCCACGACATCCTTACAGGTTTATGTATGTGTATGTGTAGATACTTCTGTGATATATTATATGTTATGTGATTATGTATGTTATTGGATGGAAGACCCCGGGGGTAGCCCATGGCAATTGGATATAAGACCATGTGGGGTAGCCCATGGCATTCCCAGGTTAAGACCATGTGGGGTAGCCCATGACACAATGGTGTAACAACCTGGGGGGAGCCCATGACATCCTTACAGGTTTATGTATGCATGGCTTATGTGATATAGGTAACTTTTATAGCTAACAAGATATGTGTTATGTGGAGTATGTGTGGTATGCTCTGGGGAACTCACTAAGAATTTAACTTACAGGTTGTGGATTTGTTTCAGGTACTTCAGATCCGAAGGGCAAATGCAATGTGTGATGACGCGACGTGCACTCTCTCAGGTGTTTTCACGGGACACTCTGATGTTTGGAATAAAAGTTGTATTTGACTTATGTTTTGAAAACAATTATCATTGGATTTCTTAATGTATGGGAATATGTTTGATTATTCAAAAACAAAAAATTTCTTTATAAAAATGGGGTCGTTACACTAGCCCCTCCTCCTATTATTCTTTTCAAAATAAATCCTTAATTTACCATTTAAACCCCACCTTCTGAAATCCCTTACAAATCATGTCCGAAATTTTACCAAGCTGCCCCTCCCTCTACAAATAGTTTTCAACTAAGGTCCAGAATTTACTCTTTAGCCCCCGCCTCTAAGAATCCTTTCATATTTAGTCAAACGGTTACCATTCAGCCCGTTAGACTCCAAAATCTCTTCAAATTAAGTCACAATAATTTACCAAGTAGTCTCTGCCTTACTAATTATTTACAAAACTAATCCGGAACTTACACTTTTAACCCCGAACTTCTAAAATTGTGACATTTAACTCCTCAAGACCCATACCTTGCTATATTATTATTGATTTTAGGGCTACATTTCATTCATTAATTTGTCTATTTATTTATTTAATAAATGGGGTGTTACAACTCTCCCCCACTTAAATTAGATTTAGTCCTCGAAATCATTCCTTACCATTCCTTACACGCCAGACGACTTGAGCAACATGGCCACAAGGCCGAGAATAACCTAGCCTTTCCAAGGCAACCAATACCATCCCTTGCAGGGTTCTAAAACCCAAAGATGAATGAATTCCTTGCACATGATCACAACTACTCCATCTGAAATTAGTCTCGAGCTGGTCTGTCTCCATGATAGACCACCTATGTTGAGCTTTACCAAGATTAATCTTCCTCGAATGACCGACCAAATGCACACTTCTAGCCTTGATCATCTCGATGCTACCATTAGGAACAAAATCACTAACCATAATCAACTGTAGAGCACTTAAGCTTGACAAAAGGCTCATATAATCCTTCTAGTAGAAGATCCATCCCTGCAACGATTAGACTCAAACGAGAGCTTTGCATTAGAGTCAAATCATTAATCCTAGATTATTTAATCCCATTGCGAGTGACTTGTCGCTTCCTAATCAATCTGTTACTCCATACATACATGAAATCCAAAAACACCAATATTGCCTCATACACTGGAACTGCCCGAAACGCCGATCTGTTTGAAACACTGAACTGCCGCCTAGCTACTTCCAAATCCCATCGAGACCTCCCTGGTCTCAATTCATCTATCAGTTGTCTAAAATAGCGGGTTCCTACTTGGTTACTGAGCCAAAGGCTCCCATACAGTCGCCCCACACGACTTTCGAACGAATCCTCATATGTCGATAGTTGTCATTAGTTATCTTACCATTATGGCCCTAACAACCTCTTTATCCAACCAATCGAATCCATACATCGAATTTTGATGTCACTAATCCAATGCTAAAAGTAATCGCTACATAACTAATGGTAGCCTTATGTCACAACTTGACCTCATGCGGTCCATTGTTTCCTTTTTCCCATGACTGTAGTGGTGACCCTACGGCCGTATCACTGACTCAACCAGATCTAACCCGTCTAGGTTGTTCTGTAACCCTATCCGTGGATTCCATGCCCTCACTGTTGCACCTAAACTAATGGGTACTACTGTTCTTCTCGTGATCTAGCGTCACTCCCATACTATCAATCAACCTAGTGAAAGCTATTGCTACCCCCGCGGCTTACAATAGTCTAACACTATCTGACCACTTGTGAACGCTACGGCTACACCTGTAAACTTACAACACCTCCAACACTATTTGGAAACCTTGCGAATGCTACGGCTTCACCTACAGTCTTACAACACTTCCAACACTATCTGACAACCTTGTGAACGCTATAGCTAAACCCGCAGACTTACAACACTTTCCACGCAGACTGATTGCTAGTGAATGCTACGGCTATCCCGCAGTTTTATACCACTTTACACGCTGACTCCACTATTGACCATGTTCTTACCGCTGATTACCAATCCGAACACACCTAAGGTCGAGCATACATACACAATCTATTATCCCAAGTTGAACTCATGTCTTCATTGAAGTCCTTAGTCTGTTTCCTGAGGCTTACTATCTGATGCCAAGGGAAGGCGTGAACCAAATTTTGGAATGTTTTCCGAACTCTCAACTCACAATCCTCAATCTAGACGGCCACTCGACCGCCTTTCTCCCTTTTGGGATGCAAAACTCATCCTAGTTTCACATGTATTTATTCTCCTGGATACTTGATCGATTCTCCCCCACTTAGATCTTACTAAGTCTTCATGGCACATGAGGATTGAAGGATTCCAAATCCTTCTTACTTCCTAATAGTCCACTGTCGACAACTTGCGCTCACCCATGCTAGCGATCAATTACCTATCAAACCCTAAGATCGTCCATCCTCTGAAATCTTGAAGAATACTCTTGAATTTTGGTCCAGTTTGACACCTCAATCCACCTCCCATGCTGACAAATGGAGGCCTTAATCTTCACCCTGGCTGACGAATCCTCGTTCCACTTCCTATCTCGCAGCACCACTGAACTTTAACTAAACACAACCCCTACAAAAATACAATTCTCTTAAACATCCAATGACCAAAAACTTATGCATCTAACACCTGTAACTGACACCACCATCTTCATGCTACCAATCCTTTCCTAGAAACGGTAGAGCCTTGAACTTCAAATTTCTTCCATAGGCAATTGTCAACCATACCCGAAAAAATGATAGAACCACTGAACTCTGACTTCACTGGAGAACTATCCCACCAATTCCTGACTAAAGATCTTCCAAAATAATACTTCTAAAGGGATCCCGACAAAGACCCGGAATGATGACGGTATACGTGGAACCCACTTTGCAAGTTGCGTCCATCTGTAGGTTCATCAAGGATTTCTCGGCATGCAGAATGGCATATAACAATCCTTGATAACCCAGACAAAAGCAGAAAATTGACCAGAGATCTAACTTGTTCAAGTTCAATCAAAACCCAATGTGATACAATTTCCCGATATCCCCCTTGAGGTAGCTGAAAATAACACACCCACAATCATCTGAAGGAATCCTGATCACATCCTCTTGAGATACCTCGACCATCCTGAGGCCATGGTGCAAAACTCCCTTCCGATGTCGATGACAGAAACTAATAATAGGATCCTCCTTCCTGAAGGATTCTAGGGATCCACATGCTTTGGGCTCCAGATGCGTTCCTAACTGCCCTGGTACAATCTGGCCTGAAAGGCCCCGAGACGACTATCGAGAACTCTGAAAATCCCTTCCTTAGCTGAACGAAAAACCACCGAGGTCCATTCTAAAACTATGCAAGTAATCTCCGTTGAGACGAACTTCTGCGATCGCATCGATTGGCCCAGGTCCTGCTCCTAAGCCAAAACCAGAATCTGAATCCCATTCTTGAGTACTCAACACCATACCGAACTGACATGCAAGAGATCCGAATATACCCAAGAATCCTCATCCCACAAGCTTCATGGATTCTCTAAGACTCTCCCAAATTCGAGTATGGATCCTGTGCTTTCAGTAGTACGGGCCCAATACTACCTCCCACACCTATCCATACTTTCCTCAAGGATCCTCCCGAATCCTCCAAGTCACCCTCTCAAACTGATACCCTGAATGCTCGCTACCAGCACAACCAAATCCACTAAATCATTTCCTAGGCTTTCCTAGGTTCCTGACCCCACCCAGTCCTCAGCTGCTGAAGGATTTCGCATTAATGTCAACTAGCTACCTCATGAATATAGCCACATGCAACAGAGATCAGATAATCCTTCGAGTAAAAGACCTAATCCTAGAACGGTTAGACTCAAATGAAAGCTGTACAATAGCGCCAAGTCCATCACTCTGAGATTATCCCGCCGTGCCACATGTGACTTAGCATATTCACTTAGTAGCTAGCTCACATTGCTAAGAGTCCCACAAAGCACAAAGCAAGCAACATTCAGACAATGTAAAATCTAACTAACTTACTCCATCAAGCCATTCTATCCTCTAATCAGGAATCTGTACTATCATGCAATTCAAAGGCACATACAATCAGGCATAACCTAAACAGACCATCCTATCACTGATTGATCAGTACTAGCATGCAGGTCTACAAGCACATATAATAGGCATGTAAGGCATCCTTCCTAGATCCTTAGCCCTAATCTAGCATGTAGTTCACATATTCTCAATTCATAACATAACCTAACATAACATAACATAACATAACATAACATAACATAACATAACATAACATAACATAACATAACATAACATAAC